>NW_026534344.1:9954314-10066299 GCF_026225885.1 Hylaeus anthracinus | reverse complement strand
AGATTAAAAGTCTGATGCTCTACCGACTGAGCTATCCGGGCAGTGAAGTTCTGTGCCCGTTTGGTGTATTATGCGAAACATTAATCTATTATTTTATAAACATTATTTTCTTCTTAAATATAATATCTCCAAATTTTGCTAGTAATTACTTTTACTTACTTTTAAACAATTTATCAAAATGAAGTATAAAAATGTATAATTACATTGTTGAAAAGCTCTTTTTGGTCTGATAAAAAAAATCTTATTTTCATGATTATTCTTATTGTATTCTAAACATTAATATACATTGATGTACATTGAAAAAATGATCAAATATGAAGATACTGAATTATATCTGAGTCTATCAAACGTAATTGGCTTGTATAAGAATTGAGCGACTCGAAAACAATGCAAATCGTGTATTTTCTTGGGTGCATCGCTACACACTGAGCCTCGTTGCAACTGTACAGAATACCAGTCAATGTCATACCGGATAATTATAAACTACGAGATAATTTTGCATTAATTTATTGGAAAATAAGAATCAAGGCCGTCGATGCGCGTATCAACGATGAAGGACTCGGTGGTTCGCGATTTTTGTTGTGTTGTTTCGAGCCTCGATTGTAATCAAATATTAATACACGCCATGATTTTTATCTTTTCGTACTGATAAGAAAAACAGAGTTTAAATCATGACAGCTGTGCTCAACAAACGTGTTTTCCCAGCAAACAAGATGATTCTGCGAAAATTTGGCAATTCGTGTCGGAGGGTCTACACTTTTTAGTGATCCAATATCGCGTTTGACATCTAATTGACAATATATATTATTTAAGGAGATTTCATTCTCTGATTAGCGAAGAATTTGATTTACACCAAAATTATTTGTCTCATAACTCGTGAAAGTAATATTTTTCCTGCCAAGTATGATACTTGATTCATGATAACATTATTTTCCCCGTTTAGTATAGTGTACTCAACAGATGAGAAAGTCACTTTTCTTTTTTAATCAATTATTCTCGAGTACGCAATAAAATAGAAATTGCATAGTGAAAAATCCCTAAACTGAAAATATCTATGGAAACTTGAAATAGCCTAGTAATATTTCTTCGCGCCCTTCCTTATCTCACTTACCACTCAAGGTAATTAGAACGAAACGACTGAGAACGAGCTCGCGTGAGAGTTATTTACGGAACACACAGGCGAAAATGAAAAATCCAATCGGGGAAAAAACGCGACAAACGGATCGCAGCCTTGACACGAGGCGCCTTCGTTGTTGTTGGACTAGCCATCGCACAAGTCACGGATTATCGTCGACTAATTAAATAATCTGCAGTTTGATTTCAGCCCGAAGACGTCACGGTGCCCGTTCACGATTAAATAGCCGCAATTTTTCCGTAACGATTCATTTATCTTACCGTGTGGACACTATTTTCTGTACGTAGAGAATAATTACAATGGAGAGTTACCAGATGATACCGGGTTTGTGAATGGAAAGTTAATAAATATCGTGCGGTACACAGAAATTGTTTACAACAGTTGGCCGGAAACCTCCGAATGGTAAATGAAGCTTGTTATTGAAATAAATTTTTTCGTCAGTTCTCCTTCACTGTTATTAAATTTGTATAAATTTCATTCCGGGTATTTCGTTATGAATAATTGTGTTTTTAATGTTGCTAAACTCGTCCTCATTCTCTATTTTTCTATTGTTATTTTGAAATTATTATATTTGACGAATCTTTTATATGTGTCAGTTTCGTCAATTCAACGATGAGATTTGTTGAAAATAGTATTTTTCTCAAACGATTTTCATTGACGTTGTCTTCTAAAACCATTTGATGCCTCGAACTTTGATTTTATCACGTATTAATTTAATAAATTTGCAACGTCTAGGCAAGGACAATAATGTTTGTTTTAAAACAAATTGAGTTTATCTCTTCTACTACTAATAAACTAGTTTACCTCGGAAATATCTCATAACGAGAATGTTTGCGTGAAAGACGGACCAAACCAACGAAATTTATGTGTTTACTTTCGTCATATTATGACGTACCCGATAATGTTTAAAAATGTACACGTATAAAATATAGTAAACATCATTTGACTTTGCCAGAACAGACGATAGACACGAAAGAAACAGCTATGAATAAACACCTAAAATTTACAAGATAACAGTCGATGATAATTGACTGGCAAAACAATTCAACAGGAAAAAAACATTTACCCCAAATTTTCCAGCCATTGATACCGATCTGCAACATTGTGCAATTTATTTTCTGATGAAAAGTGTATCTCACATCATAATTTCTTTATATTTTGTTGTATCGAGTCTAATAACTTGCCGACTTCTATGAATAATATTTGAGACAGTAAAAGTGTAGAGATAAGTGTAGAATTTTATAAATTGTTCGAAACTTGTTAACGTAGAGTAAACATTAATTATCTACGACATGTCGATAGTGTTTTCAAGCGAACCCACTCTACGTACTCTTAATTGAAAATCAATTTTAAACAAATCTTATACCTTCCACGTTTTTCACGTTATCGTCTCGTCATATTTATACCAATATGAATCGTATATAAGACCCATACACGTGTAAATAAGATTAGGACCGTGACCAGCAAATTGTCTATATTACTGTCTTTTTATATTCGTAGTCTTCTGAATTATACACTAGATCTAGACGTTTGTAGATAGAATGTGGAGCGTGACCGATAGTTGACACAGGTTTTCCCATCCAGCAAGAAACACGTTTAAGTAGTTTATTTTTCACTTTTCTTTTTAGAAACATAGGATACTTATCGCAATGGAAATACCAAAGACATGTGAGCTGTGCTTTGAGTGCGGCAAGATAAAGTGCACGGTATAATTTTGTATAATAAAACGACTGCCATAGGTCGAGATGTGGCTCTAATCGTTCCAGTGATTCGTTCAACCAAGGAAAATTTGCGGAACGGCCCACTGTGACGCTCGATCTACAAACGTTCATCTCTTTTAAAGAACGGTTACATCGTTTGTTTTCTCCGTATTATCACTGCGAAGACAGTGCGGAGTTTCTTTTAGTCCTCCTTCAATTGCTCATTTCTTTATCTGAAAATACTTCCTCGTCGTTGCATAATTGTGTTGAGCAGTTGTTTCTTAAGAATGATTATGTACAAGGAAACGAACATTACAAAATATTTATATTATCATTTTAGAGAAATAATATTATGTAGCAAATCGATGAACTACGAACAAGTTTAACATCACTGAATATTGAATTCAGTAAAAAAAAAAAATCATAAATAGTGTCCGATTTTGTTATCGTAACACGATGCTCCTTAATCTCAAAAGAGGAAATAATAAACACATATTCGAGGCGAAATGAATTCTAGAATTACAGAACATTTTACGTGAGGAACCAAAATTCTGCGGCGGATTAACTCTTCGCACTCGAGAGGTGACTCTCGGTCACCACTAGGTTTTACGCAGTAAATCTACAATACCTAATGTTTCTTTAGGTTTCATTTCTTTGGAACTCGAAGTGTCGATAAAATGATTGTCAGTGCAGTAAAGGGCAG
Organism: Hylaeus anthracinus; assembly: GCF_026225885.1. Taxonomy (NCBI): domain Eukaryota; kingdom Metazoa; phylum Arthropoda; class Insecta; order Hymenoptera; family Colletidae; genus Hylaeus; species Hylaeus anthracinus. The sequence goes on along the minus strand of NW_026534344.1, from coordinate 10,062,761 downwards.
TAAAAGGTGCAGTAAAATCTGAAATTAGTTTGAATCCGGCTAAATCTTCCAAGTCAATCTAAGCTTAGCATTCGAGTTACTGGTAGATACAAGAAAAAAAGACCTCGAGTGCAAAGGGTTAATTAAAAAACTTGGCGTATTATGAGAGGTCGTTGGACTATTTTTATAGACTGCTTTATAGAATAAAGGTCGTTCGACTCCTTTTCATTTCTCTCTTTTTCTTTTCGTTTCGATGACCGGCAACTATCTTACCGACACAAGCTTAAAAACGTGAAACCTGTCGCTTCACTGCACATCCTGCGAACGATTCTTTCATACTCGAGGCACCTGCGTGTAATTTCATTGGAGTCGAAGGCAACGGAATCATTGTGGAGGAAGCATTACGATACACGTGATTCAGGGTCGTCGTCCAGCGAACGCGGGGGTCTTTCCCCAAGCAAAGATTCTTGGCGACGAGCCATTAACTTCCCGATGTGTCAAGTTCTCAATATTAGAAGTTACGTGCTTCCACTCGCCCCCTGTTGAGAGGTGACTTCCCTTCACGAAGCTCGAGTCTTCATACGCGCTTCGAACGAAGTGCGAACGCTGACGCGAACGTATCACGACTATTAACATCTTCTACTTCCCTGTCTTAAACACGTCGCGCAAACGAACCTCTCCAGGAACGCATAAACTTGAAATGTAATTGATACCTGGATATATCTCTAAATATCCACAATTCTGAAAGGCTTTAATTTATTTCCTCGTCGAAGGTTCGCCTACCAAATAAACAGAAGTAAATTTATTCGATAGATAAATCCTTGACTAGCGAATAAATTAAATCAACCAATAGAACAATTTATATTTGTATTAATAATCATATAAGTTAAATGTATTATAACGAAGCAAAATGTATTACTACATTTGAATACGTTTAATATATAGAAGTAAAATATTCTGACATATTTATGTCACAAAAATCAATTGACTTATTTACGAAAACTCGTTTATAATCAATTTCAATAGATGCAGGATGAGACAGCTAAACTGTTACAGAGCGATAATGCTTAAATTATCGTGGATACAAACAAATTTTACAGGAACAAGTTGCAAGGTTCGAGGAGGCCTATCTTGTATCACTATTACTTCTTTCTTTTGGTCCAGATGTTGAAGTTATATCAGAAGCACCGACATTTCTTTTTTTAAATAGAACCATGGGATTTTATTTACACATTATGAAAGCTGACGTTGACACGAATCCGTCGCCCTATAATACATGGCCATTCAAGGTTAAATCTATCCATGCATAACTTTGAATGACCATGTATAAGGTCGATGGATTCGTCTCAACGTCAGCTTTCATAATGCGTAAATAAAATCCCATGGTTCTATTTAAAGAAAATAGCGGTGGCCTTGATACAGCCTTTTTATCTGGACGAAAAAAAAAACTAAAAAATTAGTCATATAAAAGAGGCCCCCTCGAACCTTTTAACTTTTTCCATTAGGCATTATCGCTTTGTAACAGTTTAGCTGCCTCACCCTGTATATGTCGCAAGGGAGATGATAAAAATGGAGATTTGATCAAATCCCTAAGGTAGATGATCAATTCACGGAAGATGTTAAATAACAACTCGTACAGCTCTATGTTTCGCTTGTAACCACTCCCCTTTAAAAGTAGACATAAAGCTAACCCAATCAGGCGAATATTACACAACTCGATGCTAGATTTAACACACATACGTCAGATTAATATAATTATTTATTTATTTTATTACCTCACGAGATATTATCCCAGAATCTTGTATCTCTTAATCTAGTCATATTTCGAATCTACCTTAGAGATTTGATCAAATCTCCATTTTTATCATCTCCCTTGCGACATATACATACATATGTATCGTTAAACTGTTGGCTCTACAAAGATCTCTGCTGCATCGCGAGATGTTGCCATAAACTTTGTTGATATTCGCAATTGTGCAGAGAAACAGGAGTTTTCTTCAAAAATTATTAATGGATATGTTGCAAAGTCCACGACTATCCGAGTTATCGACTATTACGCCTCATCTTTCTCGATTGGACGCTGTCGTCTTTTCTATCCGCGATTAAGCGCCTCGAGATATGGTTGTACGGATTCTGTTTCTGGTGTTTATACCTAGACGGACCGTTATTGCAATTTTCTTCACTTTTTCATTCAACCTAATAGCTCTATTACTATCCAAGCTTGTAGAATCACCTACAATGGATGATGCTTCTACGAACGATCGTTTACAACTTGAGTGTACCTCATGTTCGACATATCTACGCTAGAATCTAATTGCTATAAGCATAGAGATTGTACAATAAAATAGAAACACTAAAATAGGTGCTTTCTTATCCCTGTAGCGTGGGATTCATAGATAATTGCTGATTCCTCCTCAGCATTCGAGTATGAAACAACAAATCGATTCTTTGAATTTGATTTAACGCTAGAATTATCGTGGACAATGCATAGTTGTTAACCACGCAACCGTACCTTTACAATTAGAAGAGGAAGAAGAAGATCAATCTATCGAAATAACTAACATTCTATTATATTATTAAAATTCCTATTTGCTGCTCTAACAATGGTTACCACAAGAATTGCAAAAGCATTATTAGTAATTGAGTAATTTTAGAAAGAAATCGATATACACGAGTCAAATTGACTTGCTTCTAGTCTCAAATGTAGAAAAATATTCCATTTCAAGTTGGTTCTCGAATGATATTTCCTTATTATCGAATAAAGTAACAATCCAACATTCGTTCGCGTTGGTAGTTGCACACTGCCAAGCAGATTAGTGGCGCGTGCAACGATTCTATATTGCCGTGATTACATCGTTGCTGCATACGCTATTACGTCAGTCCTGCGTTTCATCAAAGAGCGAAACTTGTTCCCCGTATACGTTATCTGGCGATTCTCATCTTTGATCGTGTCCGTAAATAACGATGTTCTGGCCGGAACAGGAACCAACGTTCCAATGATGCATTGCGAACGGTTCAACTGCTGAAGAAATGGAAATCACGTCTCTGGATGCAGATCAGATTCAGTGATTGGAATATTTCAGAAAAATTATTTTTCCATTCACGGAGAATTCGTAACGAAAAGAGTGTTATGGATTTCGAGCATTAATCAGTGATAATCATAGTTTTTTTGGGAACATTCCTAGCCATTACATTGTTAATAAACGAGCAAAAAAATGATAATTTAGATTTACTTGATGCGACCTTAACAGAAATTTCAAAAATATCAATTGATTCAATAGCAAACCAAAATATATTTTGAAGGACTGATTCTGTTCGTACATATATGTATGTACTTACTTACATAGAATAGTTGTAAATGAAAGTTGATGTTAGTCACTTGTTTCTATTCATGAATTGACATTTAACAGTACCTTTTTCTAAAAAGTTTACAGCAAATTTTAAACAAATAAACGAAATTCTGCAAACAACGACATAGAAATTAGTAATGTACCTAACAAGACGAATCTGACGACATATAACACGTCGAAATCGGTGAACGGGCCGTTTGCTAGGAATATGCTAACTTGACTGTAACCAGAGATGGGCAAAACTTTAGACTTCGAATAAATCTGAAGTCTAGGATTTTGCCCATCACCGACTATAACACCTAATGTACTAGTCTTTCATTTGTTCCTTCTTTACATTCATTTAATTCTTGCTTTACGTTACTTTGCATTTGTTTATATACCTCCCTATTAACGATGTCAATAGTTTGTTGGGGCCCGCTGGCCCTTAGCTCGAGTACCTCGGGATTGCCAAACCCGTACTGTAGCTACAATTAATCGTAGCTACAGCCCCTGAGGTCAGTCAGCGATAAGAAAGGTATGTACCAAAGTAAATGACTCTCATCACACCTGCCTCTGTTCATCTTATCGATATTCGTCACAAGAATTGCAAGGCTAATCTACTCGAGATATTTACCCAAAAATAATATGAAATCTCCAAAGCAAACTGTATTTTGACTGAAACAAGATATACGACTCCCAATTTATGCTCATTTATTTACAATGCGATTATCTAAAATAAATGATTCCCAATAAATACCTTTATTATTATATGCTAGATACGAATTGTCAAATGAAGAGCATCTAAAGTGTAAAATCTAGAGCTTCAGAATTACGAATAAAGACATCTGTACCAAACTGCTGCTCAACTCCATGCAAATATCTTAATTTAACAAAAATGTTAAGAACTGTTGAAATGTTAAAGACGTTAAGAAAATATTAAAACAGGATTCACGATACAGAGTTAAGAAGTTTGGCTTCTGAGAATCCCACGTCACTCAATGATCAAAAACGTCCATAGGTCTGCTCGAGTTTAGGAAAATTTACGCTGTTAATGGCGATCAAGTGCAACTAATCGTGGACTGCAAAAAGGATTGCCAGGAATGAGGAAAAATCTACGTGACCGCGTCACTCTTTCCTTTCCGCGATCGACGATACGTGGATCTCGACACGTTCGCGCGACGAATGACGGCTACTATGACATCAATCGGTCGACGATGACTTTATGACGACGAGTAAGAACGGATCGTGGCTGACGTTTCTCGATCAAGGTCTCTCGTTCGATCGTTCTTAGTCATATCGAATGATACGGTTATTTATGTAGAATCAACTACAAATAATCGCCCGGTCTACCGGTGGGTTACGTAAACGAGCGTTTTGGAACGTTCGCGAAGAATAACAAATGCACAAAGTTATATCGACAGATTTGAATTTGGTTTCGACTCTTTGCACTCCCCTAGAGCTAACTGTAATGCTTGGACACTAAGAGACATCCTATCATAAATGATAAAATAAGTGTAATATTTCCATCAAATTATTATATGCATGAAGATTGTAAATCTGAGAAAAGTCGTACAATCCAACGAATTGGCAAGATTCTCTCGCGATCACTGTGATTAAGTCATTGCATAAGTTTTGATACGTTTTAAACAGGTGTTACAAGGTGACGATAATGACAAATATAAGTATATAATATACGTTGCCGAAAATGTAACAACCGTGATAATATAACTCAGAAATGTATTTATATGCAATTGAGTTCTGCACTATAATAGCAAAAAATTGAATGTTATATCATTTCTTAGACAGCATAGGCAAAGATTCTAATTGCTTGGTCTTTCTTAAAGAAATAACCAATCTCTGATTGAAAGGGATACAGGAGCGTACAGTTTCACGCGTGCGTCGAAAAGCTCGACGATTAACCCAGAAAACCCGATGATCGTGCATCGACCCGTGCATGGACTCTCGCGAAAGACAGAGAAAGAGCAAAGAACCGCTATGAGAAGGAAGGAGAGGCAGCCTGTTTCTAAGAATCTTAGCGTACTAGGCAAGCATCCCTTGGAAACTCGCCAGCATCGTCGTATCACAAATATAGGCGGTTAATGCTGGCTTCACAACGAATCTGTTCGGTCTAATGCGAAACATTGGTCTTCCTGCAAAAAGAAAACAAAATTCCTTGGCAATAAATCCACTCGTCAGTGCTGATGACATCGGAGATGTCAGTTTCACGATTGTCACATGTCAAATTTAAGCTCAGTTACGTTTTGCGATGAATCTATGGAGACGTCAGTTTCGAAATTCTTTAATGTCAAATTAAAGTTCAATTAAATTTTGCGATGAATCTATGGAGACGTCAATTATGAAATTCTTTAATGTCAGATTTGAATTCAATTACGTTTTGCGATGAATTTATGGAGACGTAAATTTTGAAATTCTTTAATGTCAGATTTGAATTCAATTTTGTTTTGCACTGAATCTATGGATACGTAAATTTTGAAATTCTTTAATGTCAGATTTGAATTCAATTTTGTTTTGCACTGAATCTATGGAGACGTCAATTTTGAAATTCTCTAATGTCAGATTTTAATTCAATTACATTTTGCGATGAATCTATAAAGATGTCAATTTCTAAATTCTTTAACGAGCGAGTGTTAAAAAAAATATATTTCAATTGATATTAAGTCTAATTCATTAACTGTTTCGCAAAGAATTGATTTTCTTCTAGTGTTTCAGATCGAAATTTCATAATAATAAATATTTTAATTATCGAGGACTATTTTTAGGATATTTTTCCTTTCTCAAATTATGAAGACTAACAAGACAGGAAAAGATATACCTTGTAAATATATGTCTTATGACTAAAATACACATTTCATGCATTTATGAAGCATACTGTTATTATTAAAGTTTGCAGAAAGTTCGCAGAAAATTTGTTTGTGAATATTTCCTCCACTTGCAAGGTTGCCCGGCTAGCTCAGTCGGTAGAGCATGAGACTCTTAATCTCAGGGTCGTGGGTTCGAGCCCCACGTTGGGCGATAACAATTTTTTTTTTTCTCTCGCGGATTCCACGATTACGCAGCTACAATCTGTGGGCGTCAATATTTAAACGTTTCCCTACCATCTCGCTGTTATATCACACCAGGGATGGGCAAAATTGTGCTCGAATAATAGATAACGAAACAGATCAACATAAGGCGACTTACTTACAACGTCAATCGAATAATTGTGAAATATTTAATTAAGAAAGTTTTGCACGCTCAATTGTAATCACATGTATGTAAATATTCTGTTTAGTCAAACAACAAAATCCTAAAGCCTTTATAATTCAAATTTTTACTTTTATTTTATCAGTAATGGATAAATATATCATCTATTTATCATTCATAGTGTTTATCTGGATAAGAATATCATCTATCTCTGTATCATACCACGGGATAGTATGGTTTGATAAAAAGGGATGAACAGAATTTTATTTAAATAACAGATTACGAATAGAAACTCGGCAGACACATAATTTTATTTATTCGTGACGTTTATTCGATCGAATACTAACACAGACGAGTCGTTGCACGTTCTCAACATGTCACTTACTTTGATTATATAAATCTAATCGTAATCTTCCCTGAACGAACAACGTATGAACTGTTACCTTTTATTCGCTGTCTGAATTTCTTTTTATCTAGATAAGCACTTTTCCCACCGCTGGCGCTGACTGATACAGGACTTTTTGCACGTGCGAGCCACACCGTCGGTATTTTTCTCGCGTTTCAAAGTACGCTATCCTCGAGGCGCGTAAATAATCAAGATCTTTGGCACGTAATCTTATCAGAATCAACAGACGGGAAGGCGGCGGAGCAACGCACGATACAAATCTTCCCAGCGGAGGAAAAACAAGAGCGATCTGACGCATCGTCGACGAGAATCACAAAAAAGAAACAAGAAAAAGAAACGGTTACAAAATAATATAAAGCCACGGCAAAATAAAATATGTGTTACTTTGGAACAAGTACGACAAACTCATGAACTTCGATTCGTAGCATAAAACAGCACAAACAATAAATCAAATAAAATTATTAGTGATCGATCGTTGATCATCAACCGTTATCAAATTTTAACTATCAATTACCATCAATTACTACGAATCGTCGCTTACCAAACATCAATAAATTGTTAACGTTCAATTAACCATCATCATTCGTCAACTATCAATTGTCTCAAACCGTGATCAATCGCCAATCATTAATCGTCCTGAATGCCCATCAATCGTCAACAATCAATAATAAATGATCAATCAATAAATCAATTAACCATTATACGTTAACATCGAAAGGGTGGTCTCAGGATAGTTACACGCCTTGACCTAACCACCCTAATACTTCATACAATGTCTCTACGTTTACCCTTGAATTCTTCAAGCATTATCGCGCATGTAATAGCAACAATGTCCAACGGTGAATTCAAATTTCTCTAAACCCTCCCTCGAACTATTAATCCCTAAATTCATCAAAAATTCTCACATATGTAACAGCAACAGTGTCCAAGGATGAATTGAAATTTTCGAAAGCCCTCATTTCACGCGTTGATCATCTGGATTTATCCCTAATCCTCGCGTATGCGATATCGGCCGTGTCCGAGGGTGAATAGAAATTATGAAAGACCCTCCCCCCACCGAGACAGAGCAAAGGAATTCGTCGGACAGGTGCGCGCTCGTTGTGGAAAAGCGTCTTAGACGCAAAAAGGTGGGAGAAGGGGAGGGTATCGAACCGTGCAGAATAGAACGCCAGGGTGCCAGGTGTTTCCGAGAGTTATTTTCGATTGCAGTTTCGACGAGGGGAGGGGGAAAGGGCCGATCCGCGCAGTCGTGTATTTTTAGTGGTTGCACGGCATGCGGCACACCACCGCAACGTTTCGACACGACCCAAAATAAAGTGTTTATCGAAGAGCAACGTTTCGTATCTGCCAGCGAAAGTAGATCGATTTACCCAGACTCTTCCCTTGCGATGACTACCTGTTCCCTTCAACCCACCGGCTTGACAATGAAACCCCAACGTATTCTACCCACCATTCGATTGCGTAGAGATGTTTCAAATTCAACGAGTGAACAATTGCATATCTTTTGTTTCATATCAAGGATTTTTGTCTACTAAACAATATTTCCCATGTCTATTGCCTTCTGTAGGTGTATTTTTGAGAACATGTAAAAATAAATAGATACAGCACGTTAAAAAATTTGGCGGGTCATTGACACGTTGCACGCTTATCGACGTGTCTGGGGACGTTCGTCTGTATCTCCTCGAGGATTGCCGTCTATCTCTTTTTTAACGTATATTCGACTACCATTCGTCGATGACGGTCTAGGCTCTCACCGACTAGACCGGTAAATAACTGTAGCGATAATACCATTTTTCTAGAGAGCATAATTAAATATCGATTGCGAGAGTGCAAAGTCACAAACTAAGATTAACCTTATCGACGCAGCGATTAGATAGTTTTATAATAAAATCAGCGAATGAGACTATGCAACAGGATATGTAGTTACATCTGTGTAGGAAGGCAAAATAATCAAATTTTAACGAGAGTTTGTCGATGATCTGGATCAGTGCTTCTCAACATCGGTAGAAATAAATTGCTTACTCTAAATTTACACAATAATAATATTTTCCTATTATTTTTGTAATCATCAAAGCATTTTATTCTATTCCAACTTAATAGAAATTTTTTTGTTAATTCTTTGTTGTTCCACGATTCATAGATTGAGAAGCACTGACCTCAACAGATTCACTGAACTGCAAACCTGACAAATGCAACATTTTGGTTCGATCATTTCTACCAAATTGTTTTTCTAGCTTCAGAGGGCGGCTCGCAATTAAAACGGGTTTCATCAGTTGTTTCGTTGAAGGCAGAAAAAAATAGTATAGAGAAAAATTGGATAACAAGGTTTACCTTTTTGCAACCACAATTTTTTTTTACGAGCGCAACAATATACCTGCAAAACAAAAACAATATAACTGCGATGGCAGTTTTTATACAAAGAAAATTGTATATACACATTTTTGGTAAATTTTGTTATTTAACGCATGCGGGTGTTAAAAACTGGTGCTTGAGAAGTAGACTCTTCGAGAGATTAAATAAAGATAAACTATTTTCATTTCTTGCTCTATTTCTTTTCTCAATTTTCTTGATACTAAGAGAGACTATATATAAATTCGCAGAAATGTGTCTGTTGAATCGAACGCTTCACATGTTTGGAGTCTCTTCGTGAAAACACAATATCTTAAAAGCAAAACACGATAGCAGCGCGATTACATTACGGTTAATCAATTATCAGTAACCCTTTAACTCTTATCTGCCATGTAATCGCGTAACGTATTTTTATTTTGAGATATTGTATTTCTCCGAAGAGGGCCTGAGCCAATGTTCGAAACGTTCGATTAAACAAACATATTTTCGAAAATTTGCAGTTGCTATTAGCGTCGAAGAAAACGAAAAAAAAAAATACCTTCGCGATAAGAACTTTAAGAAAATCTTTCAATTGGTTAAGAAGTCTCTTACTTCGTCCAAGAAGATGATCAAACATTCCTCGGTATAACACAGGTTTTCGATTGTTTCGCTTCATATTTTCCATTTGAAATATCTCACCGAGTATAAGGAAAATTTTATTACTGAAATTCACAAAACGACCGTGAACACTTGTGAATACATTAGGAGATGAATAATGAAATCGATTCAACGTTACTTGTTCTACATTATCATCGCTACAGTGTAAGGAAAACGTTATTATTGAGATTGCCAGATCATTCGTGAACACTTGAATACATCGTGAGATGAATCATGATACTCGACAAACATTCCTTGTTCTATGTTATCATTAATAATAAAGTGTAAAGAATGTTTTATTTCAGAGGTGTTCGGAACACTCGCGAACAAAAATCATTTCTATGCTTTTCTATGCTTTTGGTTTTAGGTTCTCGTTAGGATCCTGTTGTACTCGTCAGAAGAGCGAGTTCTACTTATAATTGGGAAATTAGTAGTTTGGGAAATTTAAAGTACAAATTTGTGCAGATTTTCAGTATCATAATTGATAACATGAAATTATACTGTCTATTTCTTTACTGAAAAAATGAAGTATATATAGTTTTTATTTCTGCTTCTAAAAGAACTGCCTCAAATGTACTATGAGATGAAAAGTGTTTCGTGACTGTAAAGATCTGAGAAACGCTGGTTTGGACGACGATCATGTTGGATAAACAACAAAGGTTCTACTTTTTTCATGATTTTGACAGGCACCAAGGAATTCACTGGTGAGAACACAGGGGACATGTGACGAAGAGTTCCACCACGGGGTCGACATGTGATTATGCTAGAAAAGAGCGAAGAATAACGCACGTGCGAAACGTAAACTCAACCAGCGAAAACACGAACTCCAAAATGGCGACGACAAACACGCTGCGTTATAACGTATCCGGGTACAACTATTTTGCGACTGGCCTAATTCCACCCCGGGGGTGCGTTGTTTCTTTCTGAGTTTAGGAATAATGGCCTACAGAATAAAACTGAATCTTAAAACGAGAATTGTCTTTGAATAATATAATTCTTTAGTGCTAAACCATTCGGCACGAAACTATCGCTGTTTACTTAAGATTGATGTTTATTTTTTATGTGTTATAAAATATAACCACTTTATTATAGAAACTTCATTTTTGTACGAGACAAGCTTCGAAGTTACGACGTGTGCTATGAATAGGATCCTGGCAACTAGAAGCATCCAATAATATCAAGAAATTTGTATACTACGAGTTGTAAAACAACAAAACAATTTTTATACTCGTATTAAAATTTGTTTCCGAAGGTATAAGACTTTGGTACTTAATGGATTAATATTGCAATATCAAATAGTATCGTACTAGAATAGTCAGTCTTATATTTACATTTAAACAAACCGTTTCTATAATAAACTAAGAGCAAGAAGCTTATCCTGACTGCAAATAAAAATATGCCTTCGGCTAGAAAGAAAATTGCAATCAACCAGAAGAACGAAGAAGAAGTGTGACTTTAAATGAATGAAGTAATACGTTAACACGCCGCGGTGTTACGGTTGTTTGAAATTTATTGCTTTTACGTAACACATGAGTTTCTCTTTCCAATGTAAAAAGATAGCAATTAGAGAGAACTTGAAATGAAATATTATTAAACGGATTCTTCTAACTGTTACAGCCACGTGTCATTACGATCTTGCATAACCAGCTATAAATCTTTACAATTCTCCGTTAGGTTTATTCGTATTGTTTCACGATTGGCTCGCGTCCATCGCACGATGCATTTTGTCACATTATCGAACAACCGAATTAGCGGAAGACAACAGCGTTGGAAGCCGAGCGAGCTATCGGAGGAACGTGTACACTTCCGTTTTCGCTATTTTGTAAAAACTTTCTCTGCTTCTCTCTCTCAGATTTATTCATGTAATTCACAAGTGACCCGATTCGAGACCAGACGAATCAATGAGAAACAATGACCTCGACTAACAAAAGTAGTTTCCGGAAAGGCACGACGCGCGCTCCTTTGAGTCGTACCCTTTTACCATTATTTTGCCACTGACCTAAATCCATGCACCGTTCGCTGGTGAGATTGAGAATAATCGTATCAATTGGTTGAAAATAATCTCGGTGGCTGCGGCGAGGGGTTTACGAAACTTGGCCCCGTCTTTCTGACAATTTCACGCACGTTTCTAGACAATACTTGAACGACGAATAGGGTTACCATCCCTTGCGCAAAATTTCTATTAAATTTTCTCGAAAACAAAGACTCGAAAATATGTTCTACATTTATAATTCATTTTTTTTACGTAAAATGGTACGTAGAATAGATTTATTGTGTATCTTGTGTTTGAAAGCAAATTACAGATGACCACTAATGCTGTGTTATATCAGGAAGAAGATAACTGAACCAAAGTCTTATACATTCGGAAACAAATTTTAATACGAGTATAAAAATTGTTTTGTTGTTTTATAACTCGTAGTATACAAATTTCTTGATATTAACTATAACTGAATAGTAAATATACGTTAAAATATCATTGATAATCAAGTCATTCTAAAAATAACACGAATTAGTTCTGTCGAGTTTATGTTAGATCTGGTCAGATTAACTTGCTCGCTAGTTCCAACGTTAATTAACAATCGCGTCGACCGATACGCATCGCGCTAACGCGGTAACAGAACTTTCACTCCTATCATTTCACCCCGCCAACGATGGAATAAATTCGATTCCAGGAAGAGAACACTATGAGTCATTCGTCGCTGGCAACCAGCGTTTCATTTTTCTACCGCCGTTTCTTTTTCCTATTCCCTTTCGTGTTTTACTATCGCGATTAGAAGAGCGTGAAACGACCACAGCTAGCTCGGTGATTCATACAGGTTGTGTTGTGACTAATGGAAATTTTACTACCAATGCCTTTACGAACCATTTTCGTTAGCAACAGTAACATAACTTTGTGCACTAAGATTCCTTTTTTTTTTTTCATTTTCTTCCCAATAACTCCCTATTGTTTCACGTGCTTTATTGGAAATGTACTTTACAGAACAGTTTCTCGATTGGTGCTAACTTCAACCCTTTCAGTTTCACTCCTAAAAGGTGAAACCACATTAGAAGGCCAAATATCAAGTGTTCTTTGAATTTCGAGTGAAATGAATTGACAAAATTACCAAATGTACTTTAAAACATACCTAAAATATTCCCAAAGTTAAACAAAAATTAAATAAATTCTTCTCTATACAAAACATCTCGAAAAAAACTTAATCTTTAGCCTTTCAATGTGGTTCCTCTTCAAATATTATAACAAGAACGTTGAGTATGATTCTACATAGAAGATCAAAAGGTTAATCCCCCGCGTTGGTTTAGAATTAATCAATCTCGTCTAACTATTATTAAGCGCGTGTTTGTCTCTGGTTACTCTGACGTGTTGTTTTCCAAATGTCGCTACCGTTGGAAAGCTGCCGTGCAATATTTCAGTAGCGTAATTTCGCAGACTAGAGCAGGTGAATATACGCGACAATGGATCCCGTCCAACGAGCTCCGCGGAGAACCTCGTTACGTCGGTGACAGAGGCGCGTTCTAGCGGTCTACAATGTCTACAAAACAAACACTAGGAATTCCCATCAACGTTATCGTTAATTTTGCGCGGCATTTCATCGCATACGACGGTCAAAAATTAATTTTTTTAAGAATTCTTAATTAATTAAGTGCCTGTCGCGAGTGCTTCTCTAAATTTAGGTTTCGGTTTTGAAATAAACTCAATCTAGCGACAAATATATGTGAAATAACCGAGGAATGGAAAGTACAGAGAAAATATGAATGGGTGACATTTTTATCCTTGAAAAAATCAAAATATAAAATAGATATAGGAAATTTGATAGAAATGATCTAAATTACTCAAAAGGAATGTGTTGCTTTCAGCTTACCTGTAATAAAAAAGATAAAACAATGTTAGGATAACGTCGAACAATAAAGTCGTGAAACCTTGAGAAAGTATAATGCACAATTTTGTATCGTTATAATCAGACCAAACCTCTATTATGAATGCTAAATACTTGTCTAACTAAAGAATTGTTATCTTTCTATACCAACATTTGTGCATACATATTTATTACTTCATTATAACTGCTACAGCTATGAACCAAAGCAAGGGTATAACTGCTAATAAAAATTACACTATTCTTAAATATACAGTGATGATATTGCTGTGTAACGTCATTGAGAAATTTAAAAGTGAATATTAGAAAAATATATTGTAAAATATTCTTATTCTACAATTCAATTACAATATTTGTTTCCGAACATTTCTGCGTCATTACATACATGTCCAAAAAATTCTAAATTCCTCATTTTCACATATTCCTAACCAGCGCGTACAATATTTACTTCCAAAATTGAAATTTCAATTTTCATTCAAACAGTAACAATCGACCAGTGCGTAACCTTCTGTCATTTTACTTGGACAGTGTTATTGGTCTTTGTATAAAATTCGTATCCAGATAAGAAACTTAGCCATCCCTGGTAATAGTGTGAAAAAATTCAAAGCGATTTCACGGATGGTCGAGCAACGGTAGAAATCCGGTTAAGTGGCAAGACGAACGATCACGATTTTACGAACCGAGCAGCAATAATGGGGACTGTAACAGCTAATCGCTCGCGGCCAGAAGTTCCCCGTTGTAATCGCTCCTCTACAATTTACGAACACGAGAGGTTTCCAGAAAAAAAAAGGAAGAGATCGTTAATAGCGCCACATTGTAGCTATTGTTTACCCTGGTTTCGTTACCTGTGCGAGAATCGATCGTTCGCTGTCCCGACTCCTCAGAAATTGGGGTTATTTTAGGACTCCATTCCGAGGTTAGAAACCGATTATTTAGCTCCGATTACGTTCGAATATTCGATACCGTGTTCCTAGAATTAGCGTGTGAATGTAGCTGAATTTACCTGCTTCGTGACATCGCTTCAACATAAGAAATTAACGATAATTATGGAAATGTGTTATTATGCTTGCTGGACTAGCGTGTCAGCTTTGTGGATCGTCGAGAACAAAATTCGTTAATTTTGTTTTTCAGAAATCATCAGAAACCCCCCTTGTCTCGTGCTTTTCAACTTTGTTATTACTTCAAAATGGATTTTGCTTTCGTTATGTGGTTCCATTAAAAACTAAGGGAAATGATTGTATTTAAAAATTATAAGTACTGTTTTAAATTTGAAATGACCCGATTTATGTCTCAACGTGTTCTAATAGCACTGCATTTTGTTCCTCTTTACTTAAATTCAGTACACAGAGTGCCGAAAAATTACATAAACAAAATTAAATAAAAATAAATTCCACATAACTGTAAAACTAATTTCGCCAGATCCTGTACACTCGCAATTCTATCTTAGAATATGCCGATTACTATCTGTTCATAGATTTATTTTGATATGTCCGAGGATGATCTTACGGAAGTTCGCGATCGAGTCTGTCAGAATTCGTTTTTCTCGTTATGCCTACAAACTCCGCTGCCAATTAATTATAATTTACCGTCATCTCGGCGAATCTAACGATTCTCGAAATTGTTTCGCAACCCTGGCATAAACAAGCCAAAGATACCGCGGAGACGTTAGCTCATACACGAAGGTAAAGATAGAATCTCCTCGTTTCGCGCGCGGTACAATAAGTGTGCTCGCGCGTCGTATTTTTGGAACACCGGGTACATATCATTAGTGAGGTACCCGTGAACGGCGTAAACGTTTGAACGCGTCGATTACGAATTTACGATAAAAATTCAGCGACTTTACGAGCGATAAATCGCCGATCGAGAGCCAGAGAACCGCCTCTCGCTGCGATATTTATTGAAGCAACTTCAAATGCTTTGCAATCCCGCTGTAACGGTGAATTCTGACGATACCAAATTTTATTTGGATAATAGATGGCGATTAAAAACACGTTATAGCGATTTATTCGCGATTTCTATTCGATTAAATAGTTGTAGAGTTTTTTTTACTCACTTCTATCCACTCGGTATTTATAATTTAGTAGGATACAGTGTTAATCGAGAGACGTATAATTGCAAGAGATTACACGTGTTGTGTGATCGCTGAGCAAACAAAGGAAGAGTGTATTTGATCTTTTCGTTTTAAAGTGGCGAGACAAACATCTTTATTTGATCGTCCTCGATCAACCTTCGGTACGAAGATAAACACGCCGAAACACGCTTGTTAACGGGACAGTAATAACACACCTGACAAGTAAGCTTTTTCACGATCGTAAGCTCGTGACGGGATTCACTAAAAGCACGGAAACATACTAAGCCTAGAGATTCAATAAACGTTGGGACTTGCTAAGCATGAAGATTTACTAGGCACGAGGACTCGCTAACCATGAGGATCCAGTAAGCATGAGGTTTACTAAGTTTAAAGATTCACTAAGCGTGGAAACTTACTAAGCATAGGGACCAACTAAGCATGACGCCTTACTAAGCTTAAAAATTCATTAACTAATTTACTATGCATAGGGACTCGCTAAGCACGAGGGTTACTAAGCTCAAAGATTCACTAAGCACGAAGACTGACTAAGCATGGGGGCCCATTAAACATGAGGCATTAAGCTTGAAGATGCACTGAGCATAGGGACCCACTAAGTATGAAGCTTTCTAAGCTTAAAGGTGTCTTAAGCACGGAGACTTAAGACTAAACACAAGGTCTAAGCGCACGGCTTCATAAAACACGGGGTCTTACTAACGTAAGTCTGGGGCCTCGATAAGCGTGAAGTTGAGCGTGTTTGCGACGTTTCCATCGAATTTAAACACTGTTTACCTTGCACGTGTAATACCACAGGTTTTGTGTAACGAAGACGTTAAATAACAACATCATCGATACGAAATTCATTGGAGAGCTTTCCACGTGTGTCACGGTACCGAAAACAATGAGGAACTCTCATGCGAATGACGAACCCCGATGAATTTATATGGTCGAAATCGAACTCCCTCGAACGTGCCATCCATATGAAGCAAACAATTCCTCATTGTATCGATCGGCTCGTTTAAAATGACACATCATTTATCCGTCGCGAGAGTGCTATCCGTCCCTTTAATCTGATGCTGACGACGTTCGACAAATGTACTAGTTTCATTACCGAACGATCGTTAAAGGGATACAAATTGTATGCAATTTTCCACGCTATTCGTCCCATTAATCATCGACGAACGAAAGAAAAAATAGTCCCGTGAAAATGATCGATTGTCACGGGCGATAAAAAGTAATCGCCGTTTGACACGAAGTAACTCGTTTCGTGCGTCCCTTACCGACCATAGAGAGTTGCACGATCAGAGAGTGGACGAAAAGTAGCCTTTAGTGTTTGGATAGAAATCAAAACTGGTAAGTACTCTATCGCGTGCGAGTAAGCGTTAACACCCCGATGAAATCTCAGGGAATTTATTCGTTTCTCTTTGGGAAATATTCAGCACTTGTGATTTTCTTTTGCTTTGGTACGTATGCAAGATTCACGGATTGAAATTACACCGATCCTTGTATCCCTAATAACCAAGGAAAATATTTAGCAATTGCAATTTTCTTTAGCTTTGGTACGTATGCAAAAGTTATGATTTATTAAAAATATCAATGAGTTAGGTCAGTGTGAAATAATAGAGAGTTTTTAATTCACAGGACGCTTAAATTTTATACGAATTGCCGAAGCTAATTTACTGAATTTTTATGAATTCTCCAAGGTTACGAATACTATAGATGCGCCACTGACAGGAGTGGAGCACGTGCAGATATTATGCAATCGGAGAATCTCTGGCATCTTGGTCGGTGCAACAAGTGTCCGGCGATGCGATGCACACGTCGTTCGTTCTGCGAAAAACTTTGCTATTTCCGACAACCGCTCTTTTTCCCATGGGAACCTATCTTATCGCGTCGAGATTGCAAGACTGTTGTAAAACTCGTCCCACGTGTCACCTGGTCTCGCTCTCGAGTACTGATTGATATCGAAAGCACGAGGCGATTGAGCGTTGCAACGTGCAGCGAATTTATTTTTACCGGTACTTTCGACCCCTCGCACCCTGTTCCTAGTAAGGAATCGTCATTTTACAAAATATACTTGAATCGATGTGAATTAACTCTTTGATTAAATGTTCAGATATCGAGTGAAATCGTCCGCGTGCCACGATCTATAAATTGTGAGCCCACGATCGATTCATTCATTTTCATTCACATGGCGAATAATTATCTACAATTGCGTATATTTTTGTCAGCCCTTCGATACATGATTTCTCTAAATCTAATAACACATACTTCGATATATTTTATACATGATTTAATTTTGGTATTATTAAATATGGTACCCAAAAATATCCACCCTTATTTATTTGTTTAGATTTTAAAGAACTCGTGTCTACTTTAACCGTTTCAGGTGGTTCGTTGTATTCTTCTTCCTTTTCGTTCCACAACTTTGGTCGTGTCTGATCGTCAATTACCAATTTTAGTTTTTCATCGAATTAGTTTCCTTGCATAGCGCTAGTTCCGACGATATGGAGCGCAAGTGATGTTATTACATAAAAGATAACGGTACGGCAACCCACTTTACCCGTGAGATTATCTTTTTACGTAACGATCCGAGCCACGGATATTTAAAGCACTTTGTACAATGGGTCAAATTGATTCAAGCTCGTCTACGAGAAAGTCATCCGATCTGGCGCCAACCGTAACGTTTTTTTTTTTTTTCATAAAGGAAATTATAAAGCCTCAGTCTTTTCATATGTTCAGAAATTAGCGAATAAGCTAAGTCGATGTAAAGGTTGATTTAAAAATGTAATAACAAAAGGCGAAGCTGTATCAATTCTATGTATATGAAATCAACATTATTCTTCATTTAGGTCTTGAAGTAGAATATAAGGAGAAAGGAATAAAAATTAATATCCGATGATACAAACAGAATCGTCTTTGTCAGGCTTGAATTAAAAATGAAATAGAAGCAGACAGTAGAAAAGAAAAAGTCTCTCAGTTCCACATAAAACAAATATTATTCACGGGCCTTGAAGTAGAATATTTAAAAACAGGGATGGACATACAAGTCCCGATGCTGGAAAGGAAACCTTGTTCGTCAAGCCTTGGTATGAAAACGAAACAGAACGTTTCGCGACGCTTCAGGTCGATGTATGTGGCCTGATCGATCAAAAACAGTGGAAACAACCTCAGGTCAGATAGTGGAGATAACCGTGTGATTTATTCGGCGTGCTCGCGATAAGTTTAGACGGTAAATAGGCGAGGAATCTGAAAACAACTGGCTCGGGCACCGGTTGAACGGCTAAGAAAGTGCAAGCATGAAACTATTATATTAGACACGGCCGAACAAACAGATAAACCAATCGACTCGTTGACCCAGTTGCGGTTTCTTGATAGACACTTGCTCGCCGAGTATGTGGCCGTCGGAGCTTGAACGATTCGCGTTTATTGCGTCTAATCGGGCCCCCAAGGTGGCACGCGAGACCATTTGATTGTCACACGAAAATAATACGGTCTGTCTAATAAGAGCGTGACAAAAAATATACGTATACCACCAGATCGGCACTCCGACGCATTTATATTAACTCCTTGCGCTCGGACGACGCCTCTAGGGCGACATATGTAATTTAAAAGTGATTTCGTGAACGTACAATTTTAAATTCACTTACATCAGAATACAACTAATTAGTAATTGAAATAATAATACATCGAGCCATGAACGTTCGTAGATGTTTTTCGTCGAAGTAGAGTTTTTCGTTTCACAGAAATTTATTATAAAAATGGACTGGATTTGATTCTATAGAAAAATGCCTCGAACGCAAAGGGTTAATATAACGTCAAGGAATACATTTTACTATTTCACAGTGTACTCTTAGGATAACGACTTCAAAATCAGACGAATGTGTCGAACGAGTCGTTACATCTTTAATATTTTTTTTTATAAACCTTCAGTTTCATATTAAAACAGAAAAAAATGTTTGCTTAAATTTTCCTGTGCCCACGACTTTCTGTTCACAACGTTTCTTCGGACAACACAGATTTCCTCATTGCGTTTCGATATTTTATGTTACGAGAACGTAGGGTATAGCTTCGAATTGTTTCGCGAGATGTAATTACCTTATCTCGTATCAATTATTCATATTCCTTATTTACATGAAAATTTCGTTCATCTCCAAACCGACAGGCTGCCATTAGGCTTACATAACCGCATATAAAACGGATTAGGCCAATTAAATCTATTTGTATACGTCGCAGTTGTATCACATGAAATAGAAACGATGCTTCCTGTTGCCGAGCGTAGACTAATTTCCATTGTGGTGGACTTTTTCAAACTGGAAGAGTCAGAATCTACTCCAAGAGAATTTCGAGCACGAATGAAGATCGTCTTTCGCAATAACAAGGTGAGTATCGAGTCTACCGTTCGCAGTGGAAAGAGGATCACTTGAAGAGCAGTGGTACAAAAAAGCGATACATTAACACTTTATTTACCGGGAGCCTATTTATAGGCTTTTTAATTCCAGTATTTAGCTTTCCGAATTTATTTACTGTTTTGATGATTGTCTACTTACGATGTTCAGTTTTTGG
Source organism: Hylaeus anthracinus (assembly GCF_026225885.1). Classification (NCBI taxonomy): domain Eukaryota; kingdom Metazoa; phylum Arthropoda; class Insecta; order Hymenoptera; family Colletidae; genus Hylaeus; species Hylaeus anthracinus. Next base: position 10,042,352 of record NW_026534344.1, on the reverse strand, counting down.
AAACAGACTTGGCTTTCAATGTACCTAGTAATAGTATGAAGGAATTCTTGGCAGCCTAAATTGGCATACGATACTGTAGAAAATTCTGTTTTGAATTAAAGACTGTTTCTAAATAGCCCGGTAAATAAAGTGTTAAATCTGATTACGTTCGATAACGTTCTATTTTCTTCCATTATTGCCTTTGCTTTTGACGAAACTGTAGACACGCTTTTTGTTAAACATATGTTCGTTGTGCCAGAACAGTTTTAAATATGAAAGAGTACAAAAACTTAGATTAATGCCTCTATGTCGAACATTCGTAATCGTAACATTAACAATGTTTGGATCACACTTAGTGCTATCGTTATATTTAAATTAAAATGAGTTTCTCACATTTATAGGGGATTTAATGTGTATAGAGAAACGGCTCTGTAGACACGGTCTTCTAGAGCTTGCATGTAATTGACACAAAAGTGGGGTAGGTCTTACGACAGACCCGCATTATCTATCAGGGACAATAAGCACAGTGTCTAGGACTTAATGCCAGACTATTCTGTTTGCTCTGTGAAACGTGATGTTTACGATTCACGTCTTCAACTACTAATTGGGAACGTTAACAAGTTGTTGGATTCGTCAAGAGGAACTACGAGGAGCTACGAAAGCCTGATCTCGAAATCTGATCCATGAATTTTGTGGTTTCCTTAAAAGGAAGACTATATTAACAGTTGATAGTACTATTGAAGTTTCCTGGGTGATGTAAATTAGGTTCTTTTAGGAAATGATACGAGTAAAGTTTGATAAGAAAATCTACAACCAGGGTGAATGCTGTTTAATTATAATAATAATAATAGTAATGCCAAACTTTCACTTGGAACTTCATATAGTCCTATAAATGAATTTTTTTTTTCTATTTTTGGAATTCATTACGAAATCTCGTCGTACTAAAGAGGATCGTAAAACAAAGGTCGAAGCATTTATCTGAAAATAAACTATGCATGTCCGCGCTATAATCAGCTACATTGTTTTTTTAATACTTACAAGCAATATGTTCTATTTAAAGAATGATAATACGTTACTGTCGCATACAGGCACATTCCGGTCATTAGGGGAAACATAATGAAAAAGAGAAACGAAGTAATAGACGGACACAACGATAACAATGTTATCTGAAGTGTGAAGAGCGAGATTCAGCGATATACTATTATTAAATCTAGCCCTAATCTAATACACAAGTATAGATTAACACATTGACCGACGAGTATAAACAAATATCACCTGATAACCTACCAACCATTTTCGTAAAGAATGCTTTTCCAAAATGGTAAGTTTCTAAACAGACGATTGATTGTAAAATATTTCTAAATAGACTAAAGTAACCATAAAACCAACTTCCAAATAAATTTTGTAAGACTCTAAACAAATTATATACGAATCGTTACTCGTTGGTATTCGTTATCTGTTATTCGAATAAAATGTTGCCCATCCCTGCACGTGCTCCAAACGCTCCAAGATAAAAATCGAGACTCCTCCAGGTCATTTCGCGCGGAAACGAACGAACCTATTAATAAAAATCATTCGTTCTTGTCTCCTTGAGGCCTACGTGTATGCATTTTCTACGTGCGTTTAGCATGCCAACGATAAGCCGATCGTTAGTTTGCACGTGTTCCTCGTGCCCACATCGAGGCGTATCCGTGGCTCTACGTGTGGGTACTTTTAATACGTGACATCATCCCGCGGTGCACGCAGACAGGTACAACAATCGTGGCTCAACACGCCCAACAACAACGGCAACGCGCCAAGGCCTGCTGTGAAATTCATCAGACAACCATAAAACTCTGTAATTCAGCGGATGATCGCGCGTGCGACGAGGATGATAAACGAAATTCACGTCGATGCCTCGGGGCACCGATCCTTTCCAGAACGGTAAACAACATGAAGATTCGGCATCTTAAACGAGGGATCGTGTTTTTGGCGAAACGAGCATCGATTGAGATCGATGCTGTTTGTTTTCGATGATAATTGGTCAAAAGGAATGTTGTGGTTTCGAGTTTGTAAAATTATTGGGTTTAAAGTTGAAGATGGTCTGGATTATGTGGTGAGTAGCTTTGAGACTCTGATCGATCAAAGATTTGTTATTTAAAAAAGGTAATCGTTTTTGTAATTAGTTATACAGTCGTGGACTATAGATTCGCTCCAAAAGAGAATGGTATATTTATGAATGAATTTAAAAATACCTCTGTATAGAGCTTCTCAAACTGCATAAAACACAATAATTGATTGTCGTAAAAATCGTGTAATTTTTACTTTAAATATCAACATGTAGGCGATTTACCTGTTGGCCCTCTTCAGGATAAGATTTTAGAAATATCATTTTGAATATCTAGCTTAAACTTTAAATTTAAGCGTAATTAAATAATATATTGCTTTAAAGCATTCAGTTTAAAGATAAAAAAATAACACAGATTCTAGGTCATCGTTGATAGTGATATTTATTCGGATAATAAATTTCAACCCTCGATCCTGGAAGTGTTATCGTTGCCAGAGGTTTGCATTCAGCGAAATCTCTTACATAAGCTCGATTTATCAAGCGGAATTCCGGCAGGCAAAAGTGGCAATGATTCCGAAACCAAGATCAGAGGTCGTGCGCTTCTAGCAACATTTTGCAATTCCAGTTATGCTTTTGACAAATTGAGCTAGTATTATTGATACCATGTGCAACTATTTACAAACTGTCCAACGTTTCATTGATCGAATCGAGCGAGGAGACGTTTGGCAACTTAAATATAAGGAGTCTTACTTATAAAGGTGCAAAGTCGTGTAACTTGACTGTAACACCTAATGTACTAATCTCGTATTTGTTCGTTCTTTAGATTCAGTTGATTCTTGGTGATATTACTTTCATCATTTTCCCCTTTGGGGATAGCTTGGGTACCTCGGGATCGCTAAACCCGTACTGTAGCTACATTCAATCAAACATAGCTACAGCCCCTGAGGGTCTGAATGAAACTGAATGGACCACTTTCGTCTCTTCGAAAAATAAAAAATTGCTACAGTTGAGCTGTAATCTATCGAGTTCTCTAAACAACACTGAAAAGAACTCTGAACTTTTTGTGTTAGATGAATTCATAAATCATTCCCAATCTTCTGCAATCATCTATTTTGAAAAGGCATACCTTCAGAAACCGAACTTGCAATTACAAATCGTAACTTCATATACAGTCTATTCAAGAAAAGAGATCATACAACAGAATAGTCATTAAATTATGGAGTAAATATATTTCCTTGTCTAAGAGTAATCGCTGTGTATTTTTGCGTTAAAATTCGAACAAACATTTTGGCCAATCTAATATGTACTATATTTGATGGCGAAAGATACAGTCCACTCATGAAATTAATAAATACAGTCTGTTCGAGAAGAGCATGTACGGTGAAACTTTTTTGGAAACAGTTAGAGTAGAAATTCGAACGCGACAAAACACCAGAGTCATCCGTCACTGATGTTTGTTTACGAAGTTTCAGTTATCGTTAAACCTTGATCATAGAACAGCATATTTCATCATCAAAAAAGATTCGCTTGGGCGAAAGAAGATTTAGAACGCGATTGGGACAATGTAATTTTTTCGGACCAAGCTTCTTTTTGGACACGTTTTTCTATCATGAAGTTTAAACTTTGAAGGAGAAAGATCATCTGGACCGTGAAGCAGTTATTTCGACAGATTCGATTATTATGAAGGTCTTTGTCTCAAGACTATGCTATTAAATTAGTGGAAAGTATACTTCGGAGATGCCAAACTATTATTAACAATGAAGGCGACTCGACTGGACAACTTATAGATAATAAAGCATCAAAGGGGATTATCCCGCTGTCTTGTCGCGTTTGAATTTCTCCTCTAACGGTTTTCAAAAAAAAGTTCCGCCGTACACGCTTTTCTCGAACAGACTGTATTTATTAATTTTATGAGTGTATTGTATCTTCTATCATCAAATATAGTACATGTTAAATTGGCCAAAAAGTTCGTTCGGATTTTAGCGCAAAAATAAACAGCGATTATTCTTAGACAGGGAAATATATACACTCCATAATTTAATGACTATTCTGTTGTATGATCTTTTCCTATGTTTTGGGTAAATTCATGATCGTGGGTTTGTAAAAGTCCTCGTCAAGTTAAAGCAAACATCACCACAAACCGAATGAACTTTTGGCCAAGCTAATATAAAAATTTACACGAATTGCAATAAATTAAAGTTTTTGATAGTTTACTTTTAAAGTAAATCTTGAAACAGAATTTAAAAGTAAATACTCGCTCACTACAGGAGAAAGCGAAGTGAGCATCCTTCCTAACACCAAAACTAAATCATGCGCAGATCCTCTCCGAAGTCTCTTACTCGGATAACGATCGTGCCCAGGAAAAATCGCAGTAGCAAGATTCGAGCAGCCTTGTCTACGCGTTTCGCAGCCTTTGCGGTATCTGGAGACCTATTTTTCACGACCGATTACGTTATTTATACGCAACCGCTATCTATTTAGCTTGAAAACTGCTGCCCCATGAACGCCCGGGATCCGTTTGCTTTATCTTCGTCGAACGACCGAAATGTTCGTCGCGACGCTCGCCGTATTCAGCAATATTGTCTTGATGCGACGCTTTATCGTCGAGAGCGACGCATTCGCATTATTTATCGTGCTGCGCTTTATCGTCCGCGACCACGGGTTCCACACTCTGGTTATCGTCGCCCGTTTCGTTTCCCTCCGCGATTACGCGACTCTGCCACCGACCAATTATCTCCGGCGGCATTTCATATTTTATTGTGTCCCGATGCCCGCCTGTTGTGTCTAGGGTACCAGGGAATCGCGAAATGACCGGACGGAACTTGAATGGGATATCTCACGATGCTTCGAATCGAACGCACGCGGTCGATTCGCGTTCGCCTAAGCGATGCAACGACGAGAGACGTGCGGATTGCTGTGCGAAATAGTTTTGGATAGTTTCAAAATATACACTAGTACTCGTACAATACGAAGGATTCTCCAAATGGGGCTTTAAGATTTTGTTTTTGAATGAAATGTAAATGGAATGTATTCGATTTTTATTACCTTGAATGAAGGTACGCGCGAATTATGTTGTATATTTAAAAAAATTTAGATTTAAATCAGACCCCTTATTTGATCTACTTAAACCAGAATCAAATCCTTCTCTAGCAGAGTATGTACAACATCGCAGAAATGCGGGGCTGATAATTCCTGCAATAAGCAAAACTACCAACACAACTTACGATATCTCAACACAGAATGTTTCTACTACAACCTCAACCTTACTTGTTACTCCACAAACATCCCCGCTACTTGTCCACGCCATGGAACGAGATTCTCACGCAATAACCAAGGTTCTACTGTACACAACACGTGAACCCGAACGAAATTCAGTTGTAGTGGTGTTATAGGGATAATGGCTTTCTTTAGTTAATAGCTAAGTTTTGTGTGTGTGTGTGTGTGTGTGTTGGTAGTAAAGTTTATATTATACAAATAAATGTAATACAGAAAATATAAGTAAGAGGAAATGTTATTAACCACGCCAGTAAAAGATAAATAATAATAACAACCTCTAGCCATCCGAATTTCTAAACGAAGTCGTCTCCGCCGTCGATCAGAATTTCGCAGCACGAAAGCTAACGACCACCAGCAATTCCCTATCACGAAAACCAATTTTATCGGGCGAAAAGACGGATTTCTCTTCCTTCGTTTCTACCTGCAGCAATTGGCCAAAGATCGCATGCAAATTCGCACGACGAAAGATAAACACACCGGGGACTTTCAGCGGCGACTATTTTCAACCCACGTTGGCGCGTAGTTTACGATCATGAGACGTCGCCGCGGGGATGTCGTTATCCCGTTAATTCGGCGCGTGGAATTCTGTTTGTTCGACGCCTGGGTATCTAGGTCGAAAACATACAACACGCTTCCCGTAGCGTTACAACCGGGGGAAACGACACGCGGTCGCGAATAACCTCCGCTAGCTTCGATTATATTTATCGCCGTTTCGGTGTTTTGGGAAAGCCGCGATTGTTTACAGATCACGGGACGCATAACGAACCTAAGGCCACCAACGCCACGTGGAAAACGTGAGAGATACGACGTGCAGAATAAGTGATGCTCTACAGTCGGGGACAAAATGATACGACACCCTATCGATTTCTAATTTTTATTTAAGAAGGGAACCATATTAGGAGGCCAAATATTAAATGTTCTTCGTGATTTCTTTTATAGGGAAAAATTTTCTTAATTTTTGTTAACTTTGAGAATATTTTTCAGTCATCGCACCAGAAAGATACCTTAACTCTTTGCGGCACAGGAATTCAGGTGATAAAATAGACCCATGTTGCACAGGAATTTTATTGCGTTTTAAATCAAACAAAATTGTTATTTTTTTATTGATAAAGGTATCACACCTATACACATGCAGCTATTGGAAAATTTTGAGGTGGGATTAAAAATGTCCCACCATGCATTACGGTCCATCAAAAAGGTGGGACACTTTTAATCCCACCGTGCCCCAAAGAGTTAACACGTTGGTTGTCAGGCAAAAACTAGAGAAAATTCCTACAAAATTCAAATTTTATCTCGAGACTATTGCAAATTAGATAATTTAACATTTATCATAGTATTTAATTTTTTAACCTCGTCAAATTCACGAATTCTATCCAGATTTATTTACGTTGTCGTCTCACTTTTGGAAGTGATTATTAATGATTCTTTAATGAACTAAGTTAAAGAAATATTGTGGATGAATGACTTCGAGTATAAGCTATTCCTCTGATTTCTTGTTCAAATCAATTCTAAAGTAATATTTACAGCCGCTTCAGAGTGTATAATTAATAAACGAAGAAGATACTGAATTTATAAAGTCTGCTAATCGATTCCCTGATCTCTGGACTATTAAAACGCTACCTTGTAACGTTGATTTTCTATTTTTAATTAATAAAAACAGGTGCTACTTCAGAATGTATAATGAATATACAAGAAGTATATAAGTATATTTATATAATTCATAAATTATATAAAAAAGTCGCAGGTTCGTCATCCCTGGGCTAGCCATTGCTGCGCGTTCTTTCTCTTTTTATTGGAACGTGAACGTGTTTCTGCACCGGAGCCGATTATGCAAAGAATCGCGTGGGCCGAACAAAGTCTCCGACGCGTGGCAAGGACTTCCAGTTACAAGAGGATTACACGTTTCGTTGCGTCAATGTTGAACACGTTGTAGCGATTGTTTTCTGTAGACATATTGGGCGAAGGCGAGCACGTATTGCTTTTATGACACTTTAAATTAGAGTTGCTTCGTTCAATAAAAAGGAAACGGTAAGACGTATACAATTTTCTTACGCCTCCACACCTGTTTCGAATCTAAACGTCGTCGTAGAATTAAAACAAAACTTCAAAGCAGAAATAGGACTTTAAAACACTCATTTGCCAAAGAAAATACTACATATGGATAACAAAGTTACAGAACGTCAAACCACTTCTTTTGTAAATAACGCAATCTTGAGCTGATGGTAATGAAATTCATTTCTACAATTTAAACATTTCAAACCTAACAGTTTCATAGTGGAATAATTATTCTATACGAACATACAATCGGACTGAATTTTGATATTTCATCAACCATTCTTACAGTCAGTGTAATAAGTATTCGTACAGGAACTATTTATTTTAAATTGGTTCATGTATGAATACTTCTTACACTGACTGTATAAAATTATTCATGCTTCATTGCATTATGTAAAAATAAAACGAATTTATAAAGAATAATACGTATTATTTTCATAACAAAAAAATGAAAACATCGGTGATCCACCAGGTTCCAACGTTTACTTGCGTGGCAAATGTATTCAGGAAAACAAAATAACGAATGAAATAGCAGGGCTAGAAAATAACCGACGAAAATTATCTAAACAACGCGACAGTGAGCTTTTGCACGAAAAGACCGTCGAAGAAAATTCGAAGAAAATGATGTAGAGTTTAGAATCCCGGAAATGTTGACGTTTGTAGGAGCAGACACGGTGCCACCAGTGATCCGACGAAAGATGGCCCCGCGTATGACGCGCAATATTCGCGAGGGGACCGAAAAAGACGCCTGGCGTCTTTGATCGCCGCGACGCCATGCACTAGCGGCTGAACGACGCAATAACTCGGCACGTGTAATACGGAGCACCGTCTGAAAACGGGTCTATCATGCGTGGACCGCGTGCACCGTCGCATAGACAACATACTTTACGGCGACACGCTTGCTCTGATTTATATTTACAGTCGGAATTGTCGGCAAGACGGTACACAAAACTATTTGGTGTTCGTTTACAGACAAATAAACCACGCGTGATTCGGCAACGCGACGCGAATTAAAGGGGCCAGTCTAGGAATTTTTAGTCAAAATATTGAGGTTTACTGGCTTTGTATTCTCTGGGTAATTCGAGTCTGAGGAACATTGACCTGCGAATATTGCGATGAAGACGGAAACATTGTATTATGTGGACACTTCTGCGATTAGAATAAGCAACTAGCGAAAATTACGAATCTGTTATTGAATATCACTTATGTTTCTGGATTTAGTTCGTGTTGTAATAAAATATTGCGATGAAGATGGAAACGTTGTGGACACTATGTGGACACTTTTGCGATTAGAATAAGCAACTAGCGAAAATTACGAATCTGTTATTGAATATCGCTTATGTTTCTGTATTTAGTTTGTGTTGTATTAGAGAATGAATTTTACCTACAGTGTATTTAATTCCTCGCTAGTATTAATGAAGGAGAACCTAATTTTCTTTTGATTAATGTCCCCGCAACGTGCTCTTAACATTTCGTTTATATTGAATTCCGCGCCCTGCAATCGGTAAGTGTCGCAGCGCGGTTTTCGCTTCGTGACGCTTATCGACTATTCCCTGTATTTTCTATGCGAACCAACACTTTTATGTGAAAATTAACAGATGTTATTCAAAAAATTCTCTAATATCAGGCTTCTTTAATAGGCTATAAAATCGATGTTTGCTTGAAGAAAAGGAGCTCACCGTGTCGCCACGTCATCGAAATTTCACGTGTCGTCTCCTTGGCTATGTTTACGATTTTCGATCTGACGAACGCACATCATCGCGATTTCGGCTCGAAAATCCGTGAGAGTTTCGATAAAGAGCGACTCGTCGGAAAATAAGCGAGGAGAAACGACCGATTAACGAGCAGGAGAGACGATTCGTTGCTGGTGAACTCGCATAATTGATTATTACGTAAACTTATGACCTACATGTGCTTCGAGAGAGATCGTGGCTCCGAACGATCGAATATAAGCAGGAAATGGCGCATCGTCTGTAATAAGAGCAACGATTATTCTTATCGTTCGCTATCGTTACGCCAGTTCCTACATGTGTGAATACATGGTTTTAAAAAAATGGAAAAAGAGAGCACGAATTTGGGAACATGAGTAGAAGACGAAGAGCTGGTACATGAGTAGATTAAAAAGGGTAGATTTTACAGTGAAAGAAATGAAACTGAAAAACTTGTCACACTACTTTGAAAATTATATTACAGCGTTTTAAAATTACAGCTGTAGAGTTGAAATAGTATAACTTACATCTCTTTCACGAATAAAATTGCATATGGAGATACGATCAATCGCAAAAATAAATAAAATAAATGAACGAATCACCCAATCTAAAGCAAACAAATAAATAAAAGCCTCTTACACGTTTAAATTTTGGTTAGGCTATTTTTTTTTCAATTTGAACGAAAAGTTGTTTCACTATAAAACGTTTGGATTGATACGCCTCCCAGCGGATTTGTGATAGTACGTAGTTTTTTTCTAACCATGAAAGTGTATGCACACGTATTACTCTTTCAACTGACCTAGTTTTCTTGTTTTTCTACGATACGCTCAGTTAGAAACTTAGTGGCAGAGATAGAGCCGTTTGGCGATAAATTGGCGCTGTTTTACAAACACAGTAAAATGTCGCGAGTCGTTCGTTAGGTTGGGCACGTTTTATTACTCGTCGATTCAAATTGCTTTCGTTATTTGCCTACCTTCTCTAGTGAATTAACTATTCATGGATCGATTTTGCTCAAAATCTAAGTAGAACTTTGAAAATATTCTTAGTTAAAAAAAAATAATGAAGCAGAAAAATTTCGCAAAATTAGCTAGTAAAGGATATAAAGTATGATTGAAGGATTATTATAAAAAAAAGAAAATTAAAAATGATTAAAACAATGAATATTTGAAGTAGTGACCCAGCCCAGATCGAACCCAGTACTCCCTCGCAACCCTCTACGTGAAGCTTGGTCGTGTTTCAATGTTTTCCATGCTTCAACTGTCACAGTTAGCCGAACAATTTTGCTGACAACAGAGGCTACAACAGCATGATTGATCGAAGGCACCTCAAAAGCAATCATTTTCGTGGTTTTTACCAATATTTATTTAACCTTGCGATGTCCGTCTCCCTATTTGACACGGACCTTGTGTTTTTCACATACCACTTGGCCTCTTCTATTTACTCGGTTGCACAGTCGGCGACAGCTTACAGATGGTCGTGTTCTAGATATTTATATTACGATATACCCACTGCCTTGGACTCCCGATGGTTTCGCTTCAATGCAAAATATAACTTTTACGATTTAAAACGAATTCAGTTAACTTGCATTCAAATGAAATATTTGGCAGGCGTAGTTAGAATACTTGAAAATTCGAGTCCTAATCGAATTTTACGTAAAGGTACTGGTTAAATATCAGTGCTTATAGTACAAGATACTACAAATTAATTATAGTACGAGATTATACGAGTGAGACGTGGATTACGAATCAAGTTGTTTAACCCTTTGCACTCCGAATTATATTTCAATTTCGTTATCAGCAGCTTCCAAAGCTTTCAAGTGTTTTATTTGGAATTTACTTTAACTAAAAAATAAGGCAATTTAAATAAACAAAGGAAGAAATGAATTCACTTAAATGCCAGTTTTATTCTCACTTTTTTGTATTTTGTAATTTTCAAGTGTATGATATCTCTTGAAATAATTTCCTTCACTCCTGAGATAAAAACTGATGTCGAGTCGGACTCGACATAGGAGTGCAAAGGATTAAATTTATAGTTCCTTGTAAGACTCTTCCAGCAGCTGTAAAATGACCAATTTGGTAAATTGGGCTCTGAAGACTACGACATATCTGCGTTTCAACAAAATTCGAAACGTTACTCCAAAGAGTATTGACGTAAAACGACCCTATGGAGTATGGAGTTTGAATATCGCTGTATGTTCAATTGTTTGTATTCCTATTAGTAGCCAACACTTGGTGACGCGTCCAGCGTTATCAACAGATAGGCACTTGTTTCGCTTTTCCTTTGCTCGAGTCTCCCGAGACTGCGTCGATTTCTGCTATTGGCTCGAGATCGCTCAAGATCGATTCGCGTTCGAGTATTTTCACGCGCGCACGTATTCCCATGAGAGCGATAATAGGGCGTTTGACCCGAGTGTATCACGACTGGACTATAATCCACGTAATGACGTAGGATCCGACCAGTGACGCACGCAAAAGGGAACAATTCCACCCTCTCATTTCAAAGTATCCTCTATTTAAATATGACAATTTCTTTTATATAGCTTTTAGGAAACATTTGATGCGACAGATTTCTTAGATTATATCAGAGCTTCTTAAACTATGGGTCCCGACCTCAAACGGGGTCGGGAGATTTTAATGTAAAATATTTAATATTATCTTTTATTTATGTTATTGCAAAAAAATGCAGTTTAGATGAAAAATACGGAATATAATTTACATATCTTTATCTTATATTTTTTAGGTTGCGAAAAAAATCACAATCATAAAAGAGGGTCGTAAATGAAAAAAGTTTAAGGAGTCCTGGATTATACCATTACTTAAAAGCAATGTTATATACTTCATCGTATTAAGTTATAACATTACTCGAGAGTAACATTACAATTTAACAAATACAAACACAGCAAGGAAAAATTTATTTCTACTCGTAACCATTTCCTAATACAAATTTCACATTAACGCAAATTAAAAAAAAAAAATATTTCAGCTAAATCGCAAACAGAATTAAATTTGCAAGAACTTTATCTCTATCTTCCCGAATTAAAATGTCCAAGTAAACAGTGTCTGGCAAGTATCGTAACGTATTGGACTCTGTCAACTTTTGGTCGAACCCTTCGTCATTAAGCTTGCAAATGCGTCACTGGACGCCAGCCATAACTTGGTACGCGCGGCGTTTAACGCTGATGTGCAACGCTCGCGAATGTGTGTACACACTGCACCAGTGCACACTGCACCGTTGGACCAGAAGAGTCTGGAAAAAGAACCTCGACCGGCTGATAACGGGATAGGGGACACAGTCAAACATGCGACGATGGCTGCCACGGGTAATTGGTGATATCCGATCACGTTTCGCCCAGGCTCCACGAAGATCAATGCAATTATACGCTGCGTCGTCGCCTGAATCCCACTTACGGACGCGAGAGCATTATCGTTTGCTCCGAATCGGAGCAATAATATCTGTTCCGAATACGGATAATCCGTTGCTGATCATGGCGATGCCAAATGGAGACATAATTTGCGGTGATAGGAGAAAATAGCGCACACTGAGCGTTACAAAAATCAATGATCCATATTTTGGAAACAGTGTCGAGAGTTTCATAGATGATTGCTCTTGGAATGTCGTTAACACGTGTGACGTTCTTGTCTTGGGAAAAACAAGAATTCCTGGTGCTAAAAATTTGTGAAACTGAATGTCCAAAAGTATTGCATCTTCAAATGGAAAAATTTTAAGTGTAAAAAGATGAAATTAAAGTTGAAATCTTTTCGCAAATTAGTCTCTGGGATCGCGTACAATTGATTTCAACGACGAGGAAAAGTAACTTTGAACTCTAACGAAAAGTAACTTCGTATCTTCGCATGTGTAATTTAGTTGGTATCCAGGGCAACGATAAGCCCAGTAAATAAGAGAAGTACTGGATAGTGAAACTAACTGTAAAAAAAATAAGTTTTATCTTAAGTGACCCCCATTAAATCTGTCGAACAACAAACTACGAATCCACGTACCAACAGTGAGCGTATATAATATGTGATATAGTCACGGACTTTATGCAGCTATCGAGCTTCCGCTCATGTCTGCTTTGAATCACTGTTTTTGGATACATCATTTAAACTTTGATATAGTGTATGTCCAACAGACTATATTATTTCTTTTGTGGAATTGCCTTTACTTATTCCATTTCAAACCAACACTGAGCAAGTACGTCTAATTTGTGCAATCAAATTTCAAAATTCATTTAAAAATTTCAAGATTCTCGGATAATATCTATTTATTCTACTTTAATTGTAGAAATTCTACAATTTCTGGATGCCTACTTATTTTTGGTTTCCGCCAAGGCCGAAATTTGTATTATTCCGGCGTTCTTGGAAAAGAAACAGGTCTAAACGATATCGCCAGAATAAGCCGGTTCCCCCAAAAGTCAACAGACTGGTCGGTCAATGTACGAAAAGAGCATCACGGAGAATCGACTCCCAATATTCAATAACCATGATGGAGCGGGAGCCTGACACCGAGCGCTGTCAACAAGGGCACCCGGTCGTCTGACACAATTAGTGATTGCCAGTTTAGCCGAGTCGAGTCGGAGCAGAGGGTCAATCGGACGATTAAGTGACCCCTTCTGTCGGATCTTATCGAATTTTTCCTACCCCGACGAATACTTTCACTCGGTATTCTCCGTCGCCATTTTATCTGTCCTGAACATTTAAGGCAGATTCGGATTGGGAACGCGATTGTTCAAGTAATTTTTAATTTCTTTTGAGGGAGAATCAACCCCTTGAAGTACAACGAGTCAGGCTCGTGCTTATTGTTGATGGTTGAAATTTCCCACCACGAGTCTCGCTCGTCGTTGTAGCCCAAAGGGTTAAGGTATTAATAGAATGATAAATAAGTTAATGTATTCGTCGGTTGAGTTGAGCATTTTATAGTAGAAGTGGAGAAATTTCTTGTGTAAAAGATGCATGGTTATTTCCACCATCTCTTGAAACTGATGCGTTCTATCTAGGCATGGCCTGTACACGATTAGGCTCATAGATAAGATTCACTGTATTTATGTCATTCATGTAAAAATGGTACTTTGTGTATTATAATACCGTGAGACATGTTGGTTGTACCCCTTACTTGGAATAAATTTCTCAGAAATGTTGACTGAAGCGACTACCACTCCAAGGGTATAATTTTAGGAAATATTCAACGAGAAAACTATGTAATAGAGAAATTTCAAATTTTCATACACGAATGTATACGCTTTGAAGTATATCTTACAAAATTAGCATCGATATATATGAGAAATATAAACCTTTTTTCTTGAAAGTCTTTACATTTATAAAGGGTGTCCCGTGACTGATAGTACAAGCGAGTAGGTAGAGTAGTAGTCCTGTGTGAACAATTGTAGAATAAAATTTTTCATATGTTACATTGTTTTATATAAAGTTTTATTTTCGAAAAAAAATAAGTTTGAAAATTTGTCGAGTACACGTGCACTTTGACCAGTTTCAGTTTCAGACGGATTTCATTGTTGATCATAAGAATAAGAAGAAAGTAAAATCGATGTAAGAGATATCATCATGTTGACAATGTTTGTAAGCATTGCAAAAAGCACGGAAGTACACGCGTACTCGACAAATTTTCAAACTTACTTTTTTAAAAATAAAGCGTCATACGACAAAATTTTATTCTACATTTTAGATTCAATTTTATACGTAGAATCACATCCTACTCGCTCGTGCCACCAGTTACGGGGCACCCTGTATATTCCAACTTCATCTTTCTAGATTACGTAGTTTCTATGTTGAAAATTCACTGCAATTGGCCTATTTTGGCTAGAGCCTTAAAACCGATCCTTTTTAGTGCCTTCTCAGAGAACATCTCTCTCTTTCTGTTCAACGGCTTTTCATTCTCAGTGAATACTTTCACTGCGCCATTCTCAGCTCGTTCGTGGTCGCTTTATCGACACTGGTCGCCAATAAATCGTCGAACCCTCCTTCTTCGGATAAACGACGCAATGAAAGAGTCACCGGCATGCGACTACATTTTTTCCCTCGACGCCTCGTCCCAGCCCCCATCACGCCAGCGGTTTGTTATTTTCAATAGCGAGTAATGCCCGATCCGCGCAATTAGCATATAATTGAACTGGGTTCGACGATCAACTTCTGCGCGAGGGAAGACGCGTTTTCCTCGAGCCGAGGACGCTCCAAGATAAATCCCCCAATGACGTCCGCTACGCTTTAACCCTCTGTTGCATGAATTTCATTTTATCTCCCATACAAGAAATTGTCTCCCAATTATTCATACGTTTGCCAGTTAATCAATATTCCAGATGAACAATAACTGGCGGAAAAAATTAATTAAGCCTTTTGCAATAATTATTCTGCTTATGTAAGAACTCGAGATACCGTGACTGTTTAACGAGGAACAATCTTTCTTGAAATTTAAGATGTATTGGTTAAGGTCTGTATTAATCAGTGTTATCTAAATGTGAATTTAACGATTACACCCACTATACATTTAGGCCGTTTCATTTCGAGGAAACGAATTCGAAAATAATAAGAATGAGTGCTTTCAGTTTCCGTAACGTTTGAAAATAATATATGTATATTGACATCACTTTTGCGCTTTTTCAGTTGAACTTTGAAATACTGTATCTCTGGCCCTGTTTCCCGTAGAATGTTACACAAGACCTCGTTTCACTCGTTAAAAAATAATCTTTAAAAAGTCATTACAATTGCTTTGGAAAATTCTGCATAGATTCGAAAATGCAGCCCCAATGTTGGAAAAGTGTCTTATTCAACTTTCGTTAATAGTCCTCTCGCACTTATTTTCTACAAAAAAAATCACACACCTTAAATTCACATTTAAATACACCCAATAAAAAATCAATCGCAATAAGTGCATCAATCGTAAAATCCCTAGGACATTTACCAGACCAGCCATACTACAGACGTCCAATGAAAAAGCGCGTTAAAAGGGTGAAAGTTTGCTGGCAATCGACGCGTTAATAACGTCGCGTTCCTTTTTCTCGTTGATCTTGGTCGTTAAGTGGAGTCACCTTCGACGTTGCAGGAACTATTTTTCCCATCAATGCGTTTATCGTGCGAAACAGCCTAACGCAATATGCACTGTCTGGGGAACGATGCATGCTAACGAACACGATCATCCAAAGATACGAGACCGCGATGGATAAAAAGTCTGTGACGCTTTTGCATAACAACCAACGTGTTAATAACCTCGCGTCATTTTCTTTCTTTGCTGTTATTCGTTGTCCTCGCGGCGGCTAATTATAACGGGCAGATAAAACGCGGTTCAAAGGGTGAACGCGTTCGTCGAAGAAAGAGGGCAAACCGAGAACGGAAAAGAGATAGCGTTGACGGGTACTCGTCGCGTGGGTGGCAGACGTAAGCGAGAAAACGAGAAACACGGTGCTGGATAGACGGTGTGAAGCACGACTGAATCAATAACAATGTGTTTCGTGGGAAGTATTATCTAATTGAGTATGTATTCTATGTACTTCTATGTTTTACTCCTTTCGTAATGTCTTGGGAAATGAAAGGAATAATTCTTTAGCAATGATGGCATTACAGCAGGAAAAATGTCATCGAACTAGGTGACATAGAATAACCTTTGTAAGTATCACCATAAACCTTCATTGATGTTCAAAGTTTAAAGCTTGCCTCTGAGGTATAGATAGAAATTTCAATAATTTTTTTAATATTTCATAATCATAAAAATGACTCTAAGAAAATGACAATATAATTTATATCGACATGTATTGATTTTGTAAGCCTGATTACAGTCATAACTGTAATAAATTCTGTCTTATGCACTTCCTCGTACGTAGTAAAAGCAAGTGTACATATAATTGTCTAGCATCCCCGAGGATACTTTCTCGGCTTTCTAAACGTAATTCCCTCACATTGGTTATATAAGAATTCCAAGATAATGGACCGTGCATTATTTACTATATTGTATTACATTACACGTTATGTATTGGATAACGCACTAAACGCACTAAACGCACTAAACGCACTATAAATTCATTTGCTATTGGTAATTTAATTCCATTCGAAAATCTGTACGTTAAATTCGATAGCTACAAAATTCTCCATATTATTATTCCCGTACCGGATTTGCAAATGTGCTCGTTAAGTAGTAAAAACGAAAAAAAAGGAATTCACCGCTAAATCGATAAACAGATTTACCGGTATCGCGATCAGCCGTGGGTAGATCTTTCGAGACAGACGTGCCAGAGACCATAATGGTTGCGTTTCGAATTAGCATGTCGATGATTATTCAACGTTGTAGTAGGAATGTAAATCATTCCCTTACCCTCCCCCTACCTCCCTCCCTCCCACCCTTTCTCCTCAGCCGTCCCCCAATACGCGATGGGAAAAAAAAGTGCAAAACGCGAAAATTATTCGCTCGGAGCGATGCACACCGTCCATTATCCTGTTCTATTTACATCACGACCGGTTAATAATTACGCGATAACCTATGCGAAAGATGCCACTCGTGCTAACTATAGCCTGCCAAGGCCATGATTAATAATTCGCGTAACGCCGCGGCACGCGCGCCGAACTCAATCGAACTTCGATAGCGGGAGTCTTCCTTAACTGGTAGGGTGGAAGTAGCATGATTCACACCGAACGCGAACAGCGTGGAATAGTCCTGCGTGGATTGGTCACGTTACCTGGTGGCGTTCCCTCGACTGTTATCTAACGAACGATTAACGAATAATTATAGGAAACATTGGACATAATTGACCCATCGATCTTTATATACGAACTGATTACTTTTGCAATTTTCATTTTAATACATATGTAAAAATTAATGTATTATTTTGTGTCATTTAAGAAATATACAAGTGAAGAATGTTTGAGAAAATAAAATAATTGGAAGAAATGAATGAATATTAATTTATTTTCTCTGGACTTTATCTTATGTACATATAGTTTTGTATGTATTCATTGAGAAACGGTAGGATTGATATGCTTATAGCATTCACTGCTTTGAATAATTTAATCTGTATTGTTAAGAAACATAAGCAAAAATGTATTAATGTATTCCTTTTGTAAAAGTACTCTGAGAATCTAGTTCTTTTTTAAATTTGAATTCGAACATACGACAATTTAATGTTATTTGTAATAATTTAGTTTGTTCTAAAGATGATCAGAAAAGAGTCAGGAATGTCCAATAAATTTTTGGAGGTTCGCCAAGACTAATCACTAAATCCAATAAATAACTTCACGCTAAAATTTTCTCTACAATCTATTATTTTTCTATTATCACAGGCCACGACTAAACGTTTTAACGTTCCATAATTCCTCTCGCAGAGACTTTATTCTTTTTTCATCCTCAACTTAATGCTCGTTCCCCTCTTCCATGTTTTCACGTCTAATCCCAACCATCAATTTTCTATTATTATTCTCCTCCCATACCTCGTCCTAAAAATTAAGAATTTGATCTCACGGATTTTCCAAATTTAATCATAATATTTCTGTATGAAAAATGGATACTCGTAAAATAGCGAACACCACAAAACTCTCGGTCCTAACGCTAGAAATATAGTCAAGGTTTGATAAATAAAAGCTTTGCGCCTATCGCGACATCGATGACCTTAAATGAAACGTTCGCAACACGCTATCATTAATATCCACAACGCAACGACTATTATTAATAACAGATCAAAGATACAAAATTGCTAATGTGCTAATTACGTAAAACTAGGAAATGTATTCGTTCAAAACATTGTAAAGAAGTTACGTAATCTGTTTGTGTCCCGAATAAGGAGAGCCAGCCACGACCCAAGGAAAACACCTTTGGAAGCTGAACGAGTTAAGAGAAATTGTCAGAATTACCATTTGTGGCTGACGTAATCCTTTCAAAAATTGCTTGGCTTGGTTCAAGTCATCCTCAGATATCCGAAGACTGAACTTCCAGGTGCCACCTTCATGCTACGTACTCGATTCACTGATACTATTCCCCATCGACGTTACGTCATACTCCATCGACTTAATGAATCTATTCAAATCGCGTAATACGACGAGGTAAATAAAACCACTGATAAACCTAGCTCACGTCGACCACAAAAACTGTCCAACTCAAAGTTTACGTTGAAAGGACACACAACCTTTACGGTTTCGAAGAACGATAACATTCGCTTCGACTTTTCTAAGAATTTAATGTTTCATGTATACGGGCCTACGATTTTTGGAATTTCGCAATTTGAATTCGTGGTGATTTAATATGGATTCGAATTCATGGCGGTTAAAATTATATTTGTGACTTATTTCTCCTTTAACGCTAAAATCATTAAACTGAACATTTTGACTGTTGTATTTCTGATTTCTTTTTAAAACTACTCGGTTATTAACAATGCATTTTTGATCAATATTGACGAATTCCTTTGGTACACGGTCCTTTCAATTTAAATAAAATTATAAATTTTTAATATAAATACAATTATTTCAGTTGCCTCGTTATCTAATCCTTGGAAAATGTATCATATAGAATAGACACTTGCTTATTGGAAGAACCTCGATTATTACACGAATTTCAGCTTCTGATCCCCTCCTATAATCGAGTGAGTGAGTTCTTTACATTTATTTAATTCTTTAAACACGTAATGAAATTTTGTTCATTTAAAGTTTTCGAGAAAATATAACGCGTATCGTGTTTGTAAACAATGATCTGAGACTTTTACTAATAGTAATAATTTGCTTCAGCAGTAGCAGCATACGTTCGAATAGAATTTTCAAACTCAATTTTCTCGAAAACTAAGCTTTAAATGAAAAAGTTTTATTCCATATTTTATTCTTATTTTTTCATAAGGAACCACTTTATGCCCGCTAGTATATGCTATTCAAACCTATATAGTGGTCAACATAGACCAGCAAGATCCTCTCAAGAGCGCCTCGTCCTTGACACGTCTCCCAAAACCGGCTACTAAAAGTTCCTCGTCGTTCGTTTCCTCGAGCTACAGCTTCATCCTTGTCCATACACCCTCGAACATGCGTACACGCACATACACACCAGCAGGCACGCTTGGTCAAGATTGCGTGGCTCACGGACACATGCTCTGACACGGAACACACGGTCCCACTGGTTTGGCGCCACTCTTTGCAAACAGAAGCACGTGTCGTCTGAGGAACGAGAGGCTTCGAAAAAGGATGGCAAGAGAAAGGCTAGCAGAGTGGGAGTGGCCCTTTGTCAAAATCGACTCGTCGCGGTTCGCTGAACGAAAGAAAAGTGGGAATTTCGGAAACCCCTACCCTTTGATGGAACCCACGCGTCCTTCCTTCCATGCATATCATTGCGTCGCTTAATCTCCTCCCACAACATTACGAGAATGGCTTTGAGTTATTTATTTATTGTAAAAGGAAGCTTGATACTTCCATCGCGATCCTCTAACTCTATGCTTTGTATTTAAAGAGTCTTTTTGCTTCAGATATTTATTGTAGAGAAAAGAGATTCCAGTGTTTCACGGTACTAATGTGAAGTAGTTATTCCAGTCGCCACTTGTCAGTAGCGACTACTTTAGAGCACTTTATATAACCCATTATTGTTGACACTTCTGCGTTAAATTCGAAAATGTTCTTCACTGTAATTTTTTACATAAACTCTGCCAAGGCTTTTGGATAACTGAAAATTTCATTTTATCCTTGATATTTAGAAAATTGTACAAGAAGCACCAACTGGGTGTCCGACTTTGGCCACTGTCCGCTACTTATTTTTTTATAAAAGGAACTCCAAAAAAAGAGGCTCAAGAACATTCTCCAATCTATTATCACGTCATCTTAAATTACCTTACTTGTAAGATTATCGAACAGTCGTGATTTAATTTTCAGTTGAAATCCGTTCAAGGCCGCCAATAAATAAGAAGCCCACTGCTCCATAATTTTATACCTCGAGTAGCATTTGTGGATTCCCTGCCAACAATAAAATATAGCCAACCACCGAAGGGGGTTATGGGAGCGGCTGATGGGGCCGCTGAATTATATACCTAGTGTGGGTGTAGAATGTATTCGTACATCGATCAATTTCCCAAAAAACTTTTGTGTGAAATCGTAGTTTATTAACTTCCTTGTTTATAATCAATTATATTCTACATACTTTCAGAAATCTCTAGAATAGATGTAGTCCAAACAACAATTACTAGTTTATATAATTTGCGAAATTAAGAAGAAAATACGAAATTAATCACTCACTCACTCGATTATTGCAATTTCAATTTTACTTAAATCAGAATACAGCTAATTATTAATTGAAATACTAATACATTTAGTCATAAATGTTCTTAGATATTTCTTTTCCAAGTAGAGTTTTTATTTTCACAGAAATTTATTATAAAAATTGACTGGATTTGATTCTATAGAAAAATACCTGCAGCGCAAAGGTTTAATTTAATTCCTTCCTCTTACCTTTGTCAGATAATGATTAGCTAGCCAGCATTACGAGACAGGTTGGTTCCGAAGTGTGTTTACGAAACCAAGGAACATTCGGAACGTATCTAGCGCAGGCATTAATCCAGCGTGTTCCAGAACAACAGAGCCACCATTAAGGCTATTGATAGTCCCGTAGAACCACATCAGCAATATGTCTGTCATCTCTCAAACTCTGCTAGCTACACCAACTTTACACGCGATATAAATAGGCAGGGTCGAGAAGTGTGTCGAATAAAGGAAGAAGCGAATTATGCGGTCCATTCTTCGTCTTGCCTCGTGAATTCGAAGCGATCGACTGTGTACAACAATGGAAACTTGCTCGAGAATAAAAGAACATCTCCTATTAAGGTGAATAATTCTCATCGAAAGGATTAGCGATAAAATCGTAATGTCGGTTTACAGATTGAAACTAACAGGGTATTGAATTAAACATTCAACGTAATTGAAGGTGGAACACA
This sequence comes from Hylaeus anthracinus, assembly GCF_026225885.1. Classification (NCBI taxonomy): domain Eukaryota; kingdom Metazoa; phylum Arthropoda; class Insecta; order Hymenoptera; family Colletidae; genus Hylaeus; species Hylaeus anthracinus. The sequence goes on along the minus strand of NW_026534344.1, from coordinate 10,020,400 downwards.
AGTACAATTAAATCAAACAATTATACGAACAGGCTATTATTTGTTCATCATGATGTGAATTCAGATTGCAATTCAAGGAAGTGAAAATTTGATTACGATACAACTCAAACAGTAATTATAAAAACGAGAAAAACCGAAAGAAGATAGAAAATTCGTTTAAAATAAAACAAAATATAATCATGCAATTGGAGCAAATGCCACCTTTACCGCTCATCTCTCAGAATATTTATCCACGAGACAATTTCCGCAATATCAACCTGAGGACGCCACCGCGAGGCAGATGATCCTCAACGAAAACGCCCTGTTCCTCGTTCGAGCAAAGCAGCGTGCTCGAGGAACGAGCAACGGTAACGGGAATAGTCTTTATCGCCTACAACCGCAATGACCCGGTAATTTCAATCTGAATCCGACCGCAACTAATTACCACGCACTTCTACGCAGTACACACACAGACTCCTGGAGCGTTCGCGGGACCAATACGATCGCTTTTATTAGCATCCCAGGGTGCACCAGCTGCGAGTGCACTCGTCAACGGTATATCGACACGAGCAATCTGGACGTCGAGCGATCGAATATCGTTCCAGATGTGCATAGCCGTGTCATAATCGAGCACGAAAAATTTCTCGAACCGCGGTTTAACGCTACGACACCCATCAACGTCGGCTCGTTCGACGCCATAGATTTTCCTTTCCTTTTTGCCCCCCTCCCTGGGCCCCCCTCGCACTCTCTTAACCCGACGCACAATGCAACCGATTGTTCCTCAGCGCCTGGAAAGATGAGAGACGATAAAAAACGACGCTGAACTGGTTCGTTCGGGAGCAAGAGCAGCGCGTTACGTTCGTCGTTTGTTCAACCCTTTCGTGTGCAACGACTACACCCGGTTGTTCAAATAATATATTAGGTCGTCCTAAAAGATCGTGCCATTTATACTTCTATTTCTCAAATTAATATGTAAAACATACTCTTAAGTGTCACAAGAAAAGATAATCTGTCTCATTTCACAATAGTTTTTCATCTCTCTCACATAGTCATTGTACCGTTACTAAAAAGTTTCTGTGGTTTTTTTATTAGATTTCGACACAGTCTTCAGCACGAACTTATGGGACGACCTAATATTTTCATTATATTTGTTATTATATTTCAGCGAGAATGTTGTTGATGAATTGGTAAAGTTTCCCTGATGCAAATGAATCGAAACACAATTCTGTTCGGATCACTTTAAAATATACGACTTTCGAAATATTGTTGAAAGACTTTCGATATTGAAGTATTCAAAGTTGTCCAAACGAGGTCGCGTAGAGACTCGTTTTCTTCCAGAGATTCTCCTCTATCCACTGGTAATACTTTCATAAACATAGAATGAAAAATATCAAATTCTCATGAAATTGTTCTGTTAAGGGGGGCAGGCAGTACACGTTGTGATTTATATGTAAAACTTGACATCTTTCGGTACATTTTTCTCAGCTATGCCTTTTTCGATGGTACACAATCTTTTTTTTTTTAGATTGTTCTACAAAGTCTAAACTACAGAACTGCGATGAGTTGTCCTAAAAAAAAAACAAAAAAAAAAATCATAACAAAACAATATTAAGCTAAATTTTATTATGCGAAAATTTGTTTCAAAAATTTTTGTTTGCCATTTCGAAATATCGAAAAATCATAAAATTAACATCGATAGTGATAGACAAACGTGTAGTGCTCCCCTTAATCATACCTCTACATTTTTGACGTTAGAAGAGAGAGGGATAAGTCAACTTATCGATACAATTTATCTTCATTTTATCTTTATAACTGTCAGTTGAAACAGTATTAAAATTGTAAATCTGATCGTACTAAAACGAATTCAGTATAACGAACCAACGGCGAAAACGAGCGCGTCCAGTATTCGAGTGTCGGTAGACCGGAAGTATACTGACAAAAACGGCACAGTTGTATCGAAAGGGTTAATAACGTTCACTCTCTAACTGGCCCGCATGTCGTATCCCGTTTTACCGCTACAGAGCTAGTCACCGAGGTCAGTTTTCCACGCGTTGCGCTGCAGCCAATCGGTCTATATTTATCGCGGAGTACTTCAAAACGTGGTAAACAAATGAAGAGAGACGTAACAGTTCTCTACGTGCGAGGGACGTTAATTGTCGAGCCTGCTTCTAAAAGAAGTGATCGGATGGGCATAGATCACGATCGCGACTGATGAACACACTATCCGTTATTATTCACGATATTGCCATAATAGTAGACGACGGGAAGATATTTTTAATTATTCAATTCAGTCGCTTAGTCGTCGGTTGATCGACGAGAGTCGTGATCTATGACTGTTGTATGTAGGCAGAAATTATTGACGATTTTATAGAAAATTCCCTCAGTTCTCGTTAACTGCAATAAGTCTTCCTCTACTTCTATTTAAGTATTCAACTATTCACGTACCCTCTGTTTCTATCGAAGACTCTACATCAATCGATGATGATAATGATATTGATAATGATATTTATAATACAAATTTGTCATTCAATTCAGACAAAATTCTTTAATAAACAAATAGGGTACGAATACTTAGGCCGATCACACACGGGCGCAACTGATCAGTTTTAAACCACTCTGAAACTAGTTGCATGCGACCGTGGATCTAGGTAAAACAAAGATAGCAGAAAAAGTAAAACAAAGATACGCTAACGGTTTGCAACACTAATTTCAAATCGGTTGCGCCGTGTGCGATCAGCCTTATGGGACTGATTGCATGTATTTAGGGTGATTATTATCCTATGGTTGAAAATGCGATAAGAGTAAGTTTCAATTTTCTGTAATCTCACGATTAATACATATCGTTCCCTCGGATCCTTCGTCGAGGATCCAACAAAGTGTTTCATCGAACGCCTAGTTGAGAGATGAAGAGGTCGCAGAGATTCGCGATAGTTCTACGCGTCCATTACGCAAATGATTTTGCACTTATTAATAGCAGCCGCGATTTGGCAACCACTGCTGCTCACCAAGAGCGGCCATATACGGGATGGCCAGTGTGTGTGTGAGTGTTTCATGCGCGTGCACTCGTCATTACATGGCTGTTTGTGCCGATCGGCCGATCGTAAATGTAATTGGCGTTTCGCGCGCGTGCACGCGACCAGTCGCTGTACGTTTGCTATGAATTTGCACACAATGAGCATAAACGAAGCGCACGGTCTCGCAGCCTCGAGCGCCTCTTTAACCTCGGGATCGAAGAAATCTAACAATTCTTATATTATTTTTAATATTTTATTGGCCCTGTTCTGCATGGCCATGAGAGTACAAAAATTAGTCACTATTTAAGCTGATAAATAGACTAATTCATTTCTCTAGAAAAGCATTTACAAAATTCGGAAAAAACGTAAATGTCATTCGTACAAATAGCTGAACGAAGAAGTTCTGGTCTCAATGGCTCAGCGTACGGTGAGCAGGTGAATCAGTGGCACCACAAGGAAATGCCACCGCTCTTTGACGTTGCTGCTTCTTTTAGTGATGCCACTGTTTTGCGCGCCCGCCGTATTCTAAAACAATCGTCATGCCTAGGTCTAATCCAGTAATGGGCAAAACCCTCGGTTTCGAATAAATCTGAAGTATGCCGATACGTTTGTCTCGTTTCCTCTTTTCAACATTTTCCAGAGAAAGAAACGGGACAAACACATTGGCAAACTTCAGATTTATTCGGAGCCTAGGGTTTTGCCCATCTCTGCTCTAATCCAGCGTTCGTATAGACACGTTTACTCTCAAAATGAACACCTAGCACATTTAGCTCGCTACTCAAAGCAAACCTTTCCTTTGTAAAACGCTGTTGGGCCTTCATTCTTCCATATCTGAATCATACAGTCTACGCTATTTTTATATTTTAAGGCCTTCAAGTCCTGCATTCTAGTTTTTATTACATCAATGGGAGTGTTTCCAAAAACTGATAATGCACCAGCGTATGCACCGAATGTACCAATAACATATTTCGGTATAGTTACATTTTTTATCCCAACTTTGATCTTGTAATAGTTTACTCAAAGCAAACCTTAAGAACTCCCAAAGAAAAATCGGTGAGATCCATCTCCATCGAAGGAAAACTATCCATATATAAACCTCGCAAAAACTAACTCAGAGTGTCCAGCGCTGTCCTGGATTATTCTACTCCCTCGACAACAATTGCACTACAAATGGAACCCTTTCCAACCAAAGTGAAACCGAAGGTAGCCGTCTTTCAAACTCCTAATCCTAATCTTTCGAGCCAGGAGGGAAAACAGCCAGGCAGAGCGGCGCGTTGACCTCGGCACGGACTTCTTCTAGATGTCATTAACCGAAATGACCCTGTCAGGCCGCGACTATCGCGCACTTTCACCGAATCCTCCGCTTTTACTCTCGAACCTTGGATACACACAATCCTCGCCGAGCGCGAGCGCAGCGTGCCACGACCTCGATGCTCTCGTGCAGGCTCCGTCGCTTGAATATGCATGCAAATTCCATCCTGTTTACAAGCGAGTATCTGGCAACCAGTCGACCGATCGCTGCGGGTGACACAGATATTTTCTTAACCTCTAAAGGCACCTACGGGGCCCGGTTTCTGCGTGCAGCCGGTTATGCATAAGAGAGCTTGTATGCAAACACGACGGCCTATGTGCCACGGGACAAGACTCGCTCGGATCTCAACTGGGAACGATTCGTTACGCAAGCACGCGTGTTCGAGTCGAACTCGTTCCACGGGGCTACAGTGACCGAAATAATGTTAGATTCGCTTTACTTTTGTCACACAAAATAAACGTGTTTATGTGATACTTTTCCACTTAACACGCCGTGGTTGATTATTCCTATTCAAAATAAAGTTTTCTCGTTGTGCAAATGAAGAAGTCTCGAGGTGCAACCAATTCCTTATAGTAATTCTCAAAGAAGACTTCTTCTTGAAGGAATTCGACTGGTTAACAGAGAAGCAGGTATTTCTTCTTCCTATAACGTGAGCATCTTGCCTCGATATAACTTCGCAAAAATGAAAAACTTTAATCAAAGTATTGTAATAATATTAAACTAGTCGTAAAGGTAATTATTTATCATTCGTTCAGTTTTATCTAGACGAATTTTGCTTCTACTTTGGTACCAGCCTGCGTCTGTTTACTCTCAGCCACGGGCTCCTCTATGTCTATATTGCGAATAATCGTTATGTAAATGACGAAGTCTGGAGGTGCAACCGTTTCCTTCGAATTGATTCTCAAAGAAGACTTCATGTTGAATGAGTTCGACTGGTCAGTTTCAGTAGATAGAGAAGCAATTATTTCCTCTTCCTATAATGCGAGCCTTGCCTCGATATAACTTTACAATAAAGAAAAACTTTAATCAAAGGCTTGTAATATTGAACAATCGTAAATGTAATTCATCATTCGTCCAAAGTTTTATCTAGACGAATTTTGCCTGTACTTTGGTACCAGCCTGCGTCTGTTTACTCTAAGCCACGGTCTCCTCTATGTCTACATTGCATTGTTTGCAATTTTCCCGAGCGATTCATGTCTCCGCGTTTACGTGACCGCGTGCGTTTACCTAGGCACGCGCAACACCGCGCGTAATCGTCGCCGCTGGATTACGCAATTCAGCTCGCGGAATAATATCCTTCAATTCAGCGACGACGTTGCTCGTTATCTACTTGACTCGGTCGTCGAACCCTCCTGTCTCTTTCAATCGACGCGTCTCGCGGTTTTTGCTCGACTGCGTCGTATTTTGGCTCAACGAATTAATTTCCTGCTTCGAGATATTCCCGTGTCACGTGGGAACTTATCGACCAACGCGGCGCCGTTCACGAATGGAAGAAGTGACTTTACACGGATAAGGTCGTTGGTTGTTGATTAAATTTTCTTATGCGTGAAATATATTGGCACGTCGACGAAAATGTATCATCAATTTGACAAAGGTGATTTTGAAAAGTCGACAAATGTGACCGAGGAAACGATGTTTGTTTACAAAGGATATTTGACTGTTCGATATGAACATTCTCTTGGTTAGAGTTCTTTCTGTAGCTTCAAACGAAGCAGAGAGATATGGAAGGCGTTCTGTTAAAAGAAACACCCTAAATGTATTCGTGTATATACTTGCACAATAATAATAATGATATTAATAAATGAGGATTTTCACGTTCTCTGTTATATTCTAGCAAGAGTTTTCACGATAAAAAAGAGTCCAAATACGATCTCGTTTGGACTACTCCGAAATATATGATTTTCGAAATATTTCTGAAAAGCTTCCAATTTTGAACGACTAAAAGTTATCCGAACAAGGTTATGTTTAGTCTCGTTTTCCTCCAGAGTGAGACTCGTGGTAAGGAATTTGGGCCATAAACAATAACCACGAATCTGACACGTCGTACCTCGTTTGGACTTCCTACCTTCATGTTTACTATGACCAGAGCAATCAGAAAAGAGCGTATAGATCAAGGAGTTAATACTTTCATGAATATACATTGAGAAATATAAAATTATTAAAAATTTTTGATCACTTTCTAAATGAATCGCCGTTTGTGCTTTCATAAGTGAACTGGAAGCATTCAATTTCTCCCTCGAAAACAGTAAATAGTCTGTTATAATCCACCCATGAGAATTCCATGTTTCTAGAACGTTCTAAACGTAATTACAAATATGTTCTTGGAATCGCTTGTCAAGTTACGTGACGGTGATCTCGTCGGTTCCCTGAAATTAGTTGCGATCGAACGAGCTCGATGATTTTGTTTTCGAGGTAATCGAGTAACAACGATTCTCGGAAATCTCGCTCGGGAGGAAAAACTTGTGCACGTTCGCCAGTCCTTGTTTCATTAGGGTAATGCGTTCGATCGGTGAACTCGATCCGAAACGACGGAAAAAGAGGGTGACGACGACACGAAAACGATGGAAACGATCAGCAAAAGGAGATTACCGCTTATGGGATTGCGACGCGATCAATTTGGAGCACAATGTCGTGGCATGAAAATTGGTTACATAACAGGTGATGAACGCGAATAGTGTTCGTTGGGGTAGATTTCTTGAAGTACAAATTTTAAGTAAAACGAAGATGGAAAGATGGATGGATTAAAAGATGGACCACCTGTACGTTCAGACATCGATTAATATAAAACAAGTCAACTTTTGGAATATCTATCGATACAACAACACCAATGGACCCACTGACGTTATATCGAGGGGTTACTGCAATTACTAATAAAGTACATGTGATTATTGCTAATCTTAGAGCAACGAGAACAAATGTTTTACTTCGATATTGATATTCTTAAAATTTTTTAAAAACTGTAAGGGTCTCTCAGCCACAGGGGCTACAACGAAATGGAACTAAATTTTTCGGAGTTTTACATTCAGACTATAAAGCACCTTTCTGTTTAAATAGAAGAAACAGGGCGGAAGTGCGTGGCAAAAAAACAAAGTTACCTAACAATGGATATTGCATTGCCAACCAAATTAAAGTCTTCACCTCACGGTCATAAATATTTAATATCGCTGTAGAGACTAGAAACTGACTCGATCAAATACTATTATAGATTGGGTAAAGTATCCCAAGTATGTCCCAATTGCGATATTGTAAATTTCACGAAATGAACAAATATTATTCAACCGAAGCACTTATTATCCGCAAAGGCTTGCGCTGCTATTACTCGTTGTCGGTGTAAAGTGTGCATCGAAGGATATGAAATACAATTGTCTATTTATAGACTGTTTTATAATGTACTACCTCTTTCTAATCTACGAATATCTACTTCTATAGTGAGTCACAGGCAGGTTTATTTTGAGAATTTTCAGACAAGCAAGCGAGGCCATGGCTAAAATAATGAAAAATAAGATAGAAGGAGGAATAAAACAGAGACTTTTAAATATACTTTTGCAGTATAAATACTAAAAAGTAGAAAAGAAGAAGAGAAGTATTCTATCGATGCTTGTGAGTTTGATTAATATATTAGATATATTTATAAATAGTTCTGAGACCATTTGTTATTTACAATATTTAATACGTTAAACCAGAAGTCTAAGCGAATATTATTCTCGATAATAATGACTGTTCCGACTATTTGTGTATCAATAACAATTTCAAATAACCATTGTCCCAATTTTGTGTTTTCTCTCTCACGAATCGCCGACGAAGCGAAAGAGCGCACGTAATTTCACGTTCGATTATCCTAATGATTTGTTTCCGCGTGGCTCCACCTACGAGCCCGATCCAGCGTGCTCGTCGACCGTTTCTTGAATAATCGGCCAATTATCGCGAGACACCGTGGAAATCGCGCGTTACGCAACATCGTTAAAAATCAGTCAACGATAGCGCACAAGATAATGCTGCCATCGCTGGATCATAACGAACGAATATACAAGAATATACACACGGTGTCCCTAATTTAACTGTCAAAACTTTGGGAGCATGTAGGGCACTGATAAACTAAGAAAAAGAGTCCTTTAGAGATTTGCTCGTTTTTGCTCCGTTTTGGAGAAAATCAAGAAACAAAAAAGTTCTCGTCTTTCCTCTGATTTATTTACACTCAATTATTTTCTTACCACTTATTTAACGCGGACACTGTTCAAAATAACCTCTTTCTGCAATGCATGCATTACATCTAAACTAGTTACCGTTGAAATCGCAGCTTGAAATTGCTCTCGAGATATTTGCTGTACTGCAGCCACCATTCGGTTTCTCAGTTATTCTCACGAGCTGACTGGTATCAACTAAATTTTCTACTTCAAAACTCCAGACAAATTTAAACAGTTGATTTTAGTGTAATTTTTTTTTTTTTTTATTTTTTTAATAAAATCTCAAACCCAATGAAGCTCCAGAAGCCAACCTTTTTTTTTCTTCATTTTTTTAATGTTACGATAAGGTATCACTGTGAAATGTATTCGTAAATATACTACTCTCTTTCGGGGCTAATCGATTATTCGTAACTGTATGAACATAAGTCACTGCGTATATCGTAATATCTAAATGCAATCACACGTATCCAATCCCGGATAACGTGAGCTACACGAAGAAAATTCTTTTTACCAAAGGAAAAAAAATTCATGAATGAAGAGGTCGAAGATTTCTTCCCTTAGATCCCCTATAAGCCGGCATGAAGCCTGTTTCTAACGCGCGAGTGTAATCCGAGCAGCAAATTCATAGACATGTGCGCGCAGGTTGCGAGACACTGGATAACTTCTGAAACTGTTTGCGCGCATTAACAGCTTTCGAAGCTCTTTTGTCTCTGAACGGTGGAACAGAATCCCCAAAATAATGTACACCAATTTTCATGCAAATCAACAAGTTTTTAGCATACACGTTAGCTATACTAGGTTCGTCATTTTGAATTTTATAAATTTTATCAGACTCGTAATCTGCGAGGTGAAAAACCTTAATACTTGAACTTTCACAGAAATCTAATAACATTTTAAAACACTGGGTATATTGGATCCGCCATTTTGGATTTGCTAGGATTAATAAGAGATTTGTCATCAACGCCACTGAAAACCTTTATACATAAATTTTCATGCAAATTTAGTAATTTCTCAACATACAAGTCGAATATATTGGATTCGTCTATTTTTTAGAATAATTTTCGCCAGTTATTTGGGATTCTGTTCTAAACTATACTCTATCTCCAAATCTTGTTATTGGTTTCGCGTACATGTTTTTCGAGACCATTACATAACCTCTCTCCTTACGAGATCTTAATCCACCCACGACTACGGATGTCTCATTCACGATTCGAAGCACGTATCTCTTTAGACTCTGCTTGGAATATCTAAATCAACGCGATATCTTCTATCTCCGTGTTTAACGTCTAGCTATTTCTTTACTTCCAAACATTTTTCTATTTTTTTCCCCTATTCTCATTAGTTACTCATAATTTTACCTCGTCAGTTTACTTTCCGAATAATTTTTACTCTTGACACTGTACTAATTTCTAACTGAAGACCTCGAGCCCCGTCACGACACTTTTATTAGCATATTATTACTCTCGCATACTAATTAGGAAGTATTACTTCACCCAAACAGTCCTGCTTACTCCTCATAAACAATCGTAACTACTATATAATAATGAAAACGATACTTCGCTTGCATAAAAAGTGTTAGAATCGAAAAGCCATCTTGGTCGACATCGCAGACCGAAATTCATCGAATTTGTTCGCCGAGACAAAGATTATTCTTAGATTTCACTTACCCACAACGATACCCTTGATCAATTCGACTAGATGAATGGGGATTCGTGGTAGCACTCACCTTTTCATCGAGATTGTTCAGATCCGGCAACTGAAACAGAAACGTTTTCGAATTAGATTAAATTGTGGCATTCGTGCTGATTTTGTATATACAACATGGTAATGGCGGTCATGGAAAACGACTAACGACGCGACGATTTATGTTTTAAAGTATGCCATAAGATCAGAACGTTTTGAACGAAAGACAAGCGAAAACAATTACCTTGCAAGTTAACAAATCTATTGTAGGATACTGCTTGACATTGCCAAATTATTTATTAACGTCATCGAAAACTGGAAGCATCAGGAGCAAAGCATGTCTCTAACAAAACCTTGTGTAACTAATTAATGGTTGGCGCCAATTCTCGCGTGGTGCGCTGACGCGCCATCCTGCTACGAACGTCGGAAGTAACGCTACGATAAGAAGCTTTCAGCTTCGCAGGTAAAATAGAATCTACTTTATCAACGGCTGAGCTATGGCAGTCAACAGATGCCGCCCACGGTATATGAATTTTTGCCTGCCTGCAAATTGAAGAAATTGAAACCAATTTGTAGCAATCAGTGGTTGAATATATTCCGCTCTAGGGACCGTGCATAGCGCGCTGGTATTAGTTTAACACTAGATGCGTCGACCCGTTTAATTAACCTTCATCATCGTCGCATCTACACCGAAGTGTGCGAAACAACGTGAAAGGGAAAAAATAAAAAGATAGGAAGATTCCTTACGCGCGGAATTAAATAAGTTAATAAGTACGACAAAGATTCTATTATTAAAAATGATCTAAAGAAATATAATCTCGTCGAAACAAACACCATTCACTTTGAAATTCATGAATCCTCCAACCCACCCTCTCCCACTCCCAGGGGTGGTTCCACCATGAAACTAATGAAGCTATTAAGGTCCCAAGAACTCAGCATTTGCTGATATTTTAACTTAACTATTATTCTACAAAATTTCTTATATTCTCTGTTCAATTTTCCAAGTTTGAGGATATTTCATACATTTTATTTATTGTTATATTTTGTAAGGAAGAGGATTTGTTAAGTTTGGATTCACCACTGTCCACTCATCTTCATCGCGAGGAAGCGTTTTAATAACCTGATTTGTTGCACAATTACTAAACAAATTGGCGTAATTTGACTGAAACATGAATAACCCAGGATGAAACCTACTGGAAGTCTATTTGAATATCAGGATACATCGCGGAGACATTGATCACTGGCTATCGTATACTTTTACGCACGTTCAGGTTTCTGGTTCACCTCGATCTAGATTATTCGCTGAACGCGTGATTCACTTCGATATGGAAATAACTGCCGCTAAATAATAATTTAACAACCTTGTCCGTGCTGAAACGCGAGAACTTCGCCGCAGCAGAGGGCAGGTTACGTAAACGGAACGAGATCGTCTCCGATGACTTCGTCCAGAGCAGAGATGGGGAACATTTTCATCCGAATAAACATTTTGAATAACAAATAAGTGGTAAACATCTCTGGAAGTATCGTTTCTACGATAAAAATTACAATCTTAATTATACGATACGTTCAAATTACATGTTACATGTGTGAATGCGAGCTTATTTAAATTGAAACTGTTCAATCAAATAAATAACTGCTGAGTTTTAAATTGTCATCTACTACTCGAATTAAATTCGGTTATTTACGAATCAGAGGGGAAATGACATTCTGCAGAATGTAGGAAAAGCAACAATTTATGGAAAAGCAGCGTGCATGTTATCTTTTATGGAACGTTTTTTTTTTGTTTTTTTTTTTTTTTTTTTAATGTATTTATTCACCTTTATTGGAAAATAATTATTTTTGGTGTGCGGAATGTTTATCGATAACATTGTTTTGGCAAAAATGAATTATTGGATTTTCCGGAGAGTTATTAAAATTTATTCGGCAATGGACTAAAATAATACGAATCTCAGCGTTTCATTTGATGCATAGAATATTCGAGTAATGCTTATAAAATTAATGAATTCCTTTATCGTTGCACCGGGTACATTACCCAAAGCGTGAGTTTTGCAATGTTTCTACTAGGAAATTAATCAACCTTTGCCTTTGCGTGATCAAACTTAGAACGAATAAAAAATAAATAGTGCGATGTACACAGTAGCCTGGCGAGCTGCTAACACCAGAAATAAGACACTATGACTTTTTGACCTCACGACAAAAAATAATCCAGGTGTCATATGCGGAAACGTAGGTGACCTAGAAATGTCCGACGCCTCCGTACACCGATCTTCATCCGAGGCATGCTATTACTCTAATCTTACTTTATTACACTTCGCACAGTTCTTTCAAATCATATGCTTCATAAACTGAATTATCCACGTCATCAAGAGATATCTTCTCTTCGAGTATAGTCACGTTTCCACATATGCAACACAGTTTATTTTCTTGTGGAAGCCTATATGGACATTCCCACGTATGCTATTAGGAAAAATGTTTCTGCTAGTCTAAAATCACTTTCCCATGCATACAGTCAGTGTAATAAATAGACTGCGGAACTTTATGCGAAATAAAATCTTTGTATACGTACCCACAAAAATTAAACACAAATAGAAATTTATTTTACTCTGCAAATATTATAATATTAACTTTACTTTCAATGTTTATTATATTCTTGCATATTGTGTGCATTTTGTAATTTCTTGAACATCCAAATTTCCTATAAATACAGAAATATCCGCAGTCTAGTAATAAGTATTCGTACAAGAATCAATTTTCAAAATAAAACTTCATATATTTACTTTATTCATAAATGTTAGGGGAGAAATAATTAACCAACATTCCTACATATTTTTAGAGTAGATATTGCGTAAATTAATGTTTATTACTTTTATTGTTTACCTCTTATTTCTTTCCTTATTAGTTTTATTTTAAATTGGTCGCTGTACGAATACTTCTTACACTAACTGTATATAGAAATTGGAGTTTGTATCTCTTTGAACCTTTGAAACCACAATATCATAAATTGTAACTTAAAGAATGTTCCATTCCAACTAATAAATCGTAAATTATTTGTGTCCCTCTAATTTTTCACTTACATCGCAGTTGCATCCAACAGACGATAGAAATTACTTTCAACAGATGTCATCGCACACGCAGGAACGTGGCTCAACGTTTGATAGTGCCTATCGACCATAGTCACGGTTATTATTCCGATCTTTCAAAACGCCCGTCACCCTGTCGCTGTTTACCGGAAACGGTCGTGAATTCATTCCAGTGTAATCGTGAATAAATCAGGAAAGTGCGAGACCACAGGAAGATGCATATTTATGCGTTCGTGGTAACTGGGAAATTAAATTCTCGCGTTTCGTCAGGATTTACAGAAGGGATGGAAAGGGTTGCGCGCATATTTCACGATCAAACGTCAAAATGCAAGCAGTTGGAAGAAATTTACGTCGACGGATATATTTTGCTCATCCGATTCGTTCTTCGGTGTCCTTTGCCGCATCGCGGATATATCGACTGGAATTCTGGCAGGAAACAACCACGACGAACGGGGGCTTGTTTGCCTTGAAATCGGGACACAAAGCGTCACCGTTATCGTTTCAAACGTTTCGAAGCCATTATCCGCGTTATTTAACGCTATGAAAAACCTGGATGTAGAACGGGCCACGTAAATTTCTGCACGGAATTTTGGCAAATCGAGAGATCGATAGATGGAGGCTTTCCAACTAAATTGGTTCCATTGTCCCGTCGGACTACGCGAGCAGGCTTTCATTTTCAAAGTTTTCCAACATTGTATTTTCGGTTCTTTCACTGGAATAATAGCATAATATAACGTATGGTAGTGTGAAGCATGCATATGCAGGGCGTTTTGAATGGTTAAATATCTCACGAGGCGATGAAGCTATAAAAAATGTTTTTACAAAAATTATTTGAAAGATATAGTGTAGATAATTTTGTTGTAAGTGAGAATATAAGAAGAATGGAATGGTAAACAATCTGGATGGAAATTTCACACGCAAGAACCACCGATTCGTGACTTGTTAGAGGTTTTATTAGAAACATAAACAAATAGTATTTCAAATCGACTAATCAGGACAATCTCGTGCATCATCTCAAACGTCCATGTCTCTTTGCATACTATGAATATACCTCTGACACACACACGCAGTCAATTATCAATGTATATTTAGAATTCTCTCTCTCTCTCTCTTTCTACCTATCTTTCGCAATAAAATTCCACGCATGCGCGCACACATATGATTTATCAATGACACTTTGTATCCTATATGTTGTATCGACGGTCCGCGTAAATTTATCGAACATCCTCGAACGTAACAATCTGTATCGTTAATCAAAATACGATTCGCGAATAACAGAGAAAATCTTTTCGTGCGCGAATTCCTGTTATGACGATCAAGATTGTGGCGCAGCGTTCCAATATCTCTCAATAAATAAAAAACATAAGCAACTGGCCAATCGACTAAACGTCGCAAACAAAATTTAATGTATCTATGCATCATTCGTTACCAATTATTCGGAATAAGATTTCGCAAATCTCTGATCGCAGAGAAAATTCTTTGGAGCGGAATTCGGGTTTGATTAAAATACACGCGATACATCCTCCCTTTTCTATCAAAGGAAGCAACCAACTATAGCGCAATCGGAAGTGTTCGAGATCGAAGCTTGGCCCGATTTCGCGATTTGGTGCGCCTTAACCGTGAAAACTTTTCCATTTGGCGAGGAGCTTTTATCCTCTGGCTTTCCGGACCGTGCTAGGGAAAATACTTAATTGATCGAGAGAATCGAACGCTAGCAATTGAACGGGAGTCGCTCGACCGAACGATCATCGATGGAAACCGTTCGAACGAAGCGACGTATATCGTCGATTACATTTCTTCTGGCTGAACAGATCACAAGGCCCGTTGTTAAACGGACAATCGATAAAGAAAAATATATATACGTCTGCACTGAGTGTCTCGAAATACGTGGAACGAGACTAGGAAACAGTAATTTATCGAATAGGGAGGTTTGCTACTTTTTACGTTGCTGAATGCAGAGACTTTTTCATAGAAATGAAATGTGAAATTTATTTTTCTGCATCAGAGACTTAAATGAGATTCATTTTCGAGGATTATGAAAGATGTATACCTGAGAGAGGTAAAAGGAACATAAATGACTCGTTTAAAACTATCCGATAGTCCTTCTAATAAATTCTTCGTTAAGTACTAGTTTGAAAAACCACCAAAAATGAGACTCAATTACGTCTCAAATATTTACAGCCTCGTTTCGCTGCCTCGTGCTCACGCATAAATATTACAAATTTAATTAACGGAGAACAGAATTCCCGTGTTATAAATTACCACTCGTGTACACCGTGTACAAGAACACCTAAACGTGGATCCATCAATTTCGAGTGGAGCATCCGTGTGCGCCCATTCGAATCGATTCTCTCGCGAATGGAAGCGACTCCAACAACAACAAAAATGTTATATTTCGCGCTTTTGCCAGTGAATATTTTCGAGTGTAATTGTCTCCCATTGTAACATTTATCCCCGTATATTTTGGAACGCTCGCTCGGCACGCACACACGAGCATTCGGATCCACGGTAGCGAGCTTTCAGAAAGGAAGGACGCGTGCAACGTAAGCAGAGTGCAGGTAGAAAGGTTTCCTGCGAGTACCTCGAGTACTGCTCTCGTTTGGCACAGGGTCTCCATCGTTTCAGTGGCTGGTGGATTCGTCGATACCATCAAACGGATAAGGAGGTTTATGCACGCTCGAACAGTATACATAAGTCGCCTCTCCCTTTGATGTTTCTCTCATTTTACGTATCTATGCAGAAAGTCCAACGCCGCGCGTTTTCTCTCTCGACTTTCAACTAGATCCATTTGGACCGCGAGCCCCCATCCAGGAGATGGGCAAGTTTTTACTGGAATGATAGATCGGAACAAAATGCACCTTGGTTTACGCGAGGTAGGAATTTAATGACTCCGTGCCACGGGGAATTCGATAAAGCTTGCTCGCGCTAAAGTAAATGGGGACTGGTCGACTTGATCTTTATTGAACGATGTTTAATTAACAACTTGTATCGAGTATATCTTCAAAGTCCATTTTGTGAGATGGAAATCGAGTAATATTTGTTAGTTAGCCAACAAAAATAGTGAAGTAAATAGACTGAAATTATTGGAATAAAGATGGATTCTGATTCAGCGTAAAATCTAGATTTAGAATTTTTGAACATTTTTAAATAAAAGACTGAATTTGTGTAAGTTAACTGCGCTTGCTTAGTTAAAAATAAATCGTACAGAAACGAATGGAAATTCGTTAATAGCGATCCTGCTGAATCATACACGATATCGATTCAATATTTTGAAACCTATACCGAAAAATACGCTGTTTGGGGGCTCGTTTTTATCTCGAAGCATCCATCTTCGAGGTCAAATGGATCCAAAGGGAACGCGAGCCAACGAATAAATATAAAGACGGTCGTATCTCTTTCGATACAGGGTCGATCGACTATTTTTTCCCAACTGCTTCGATACCTGAATCCCCTAAAGGATTCGTCCGCAAAAACGGTGCTCGATTAAAGGGGAATTTCATCTATTAGAAACGTTACAAAAATCAACTGTTCGTTTCTTTTATATTTTTTGAATTTTTTGAAAGGACGAGTTTCTAAAATTGTGTCCCGTGGATTTCATACTAAAATATGAAAAATAACCGAAGCTACGATGCTTTCGAATGAAAGGTCTGCTAGGTTGAAAGTGCTACTAAAACTTTAAGCGTATTTTTCTCAAGAGCACGTTTCTCGAGGCTGTCGACGTCATATCTCAGGAATTACTGAACCGATCGACTTGGAATTTGGGGTGAATGTAAAGTGGATGTCTGTTTATAGCTCCTGTCAGATTTAAACTGATAGTTTTGAATCTTCTATTTTCTTCAAACCTCTCAAAGATGGACAAATAAGGATACTATCGACATTTTGTAATTGCCCTTTTCAAATTGCGTAATTTTGATTTTTGAATTCGAATAGGGACAGTAATCACACTCGTGTATTTCGATATTTTGTTTGTTGCGTGGGTTTTCTACTTGATGAATGACGTCAATCATGGTAAGAGTGCTCTTTGTTTGTTTCTACGGTATTTACTAATCCATACGTTTTAAAGTCATTGAAAACCCCTACAAAAGTGCATTTTTGTATTTTTTAACGTCTCGTTATAAAAAAATTTCAATGACCTAATTAATCGCCTTCCTAATGAGAGTTCAAATCCTTCCTTAATCGGTAATCTCATCGCTAAACGCTCGACCGTATTAAAGGGTTCCCTCTTGCCTCGGGTTGGAAAATGGACTACAATTAGAATTTTTGTTGGGAACGTCACGCTAGGTATTAAACTGAAACTTTTTGTGCTGATTTTTATACTTATGGGGACGCCACATGAACTTTTGCATGTAATTTACTCTTTTATGAAAAACCAGTTTTTAATTATACTCCAATGCGAAAATTTCATCGTAATTGGTAAACGTCTCATGCAGTAACTGAAAACTGAAAATACTGAGAGATTATTATTTTATACAGTACCGGGTTTAGTAATATTGGTGCCCTGGGAAAGATTATCGTGGCGCCCATTCGGGAGTTCAAATTGAAAAAAAAAAAAGATAGGTTATAATATCAAACCATGAATCTGTAGTTAAATTGTAAAAATTGATAAACTACATAGCATGGACGAGACAATGAGAAAGTATGGGTATAGTCGCATACTAGGGCCACCGGGCTGCGACACACCCTACAAATCTAGCGCCCTGGACAATTGTTCGAGCGCAAAGTCGAAAATTCACAAAATCACGGAATTTCGAAAGCCTAAGTGATAATAAAAAAAAGCCTAAATGTCGATTAAAAAAAAATGTCAATTAAACAAAAATGTATTTAAAGTTTTACTTAGGCTATCTCCGAAACTATCATGGATAGAAGAAAACTTTAAGAAAAAGTTTCATGGTTTTCTATCTGCATATAAAATCTGGCCCTAAATTTTGTAAAAAATAATTTGTTTATAATAGTAGCCTATTACAGGTGAAACTTTAGGGGGTCGTTTCACCCCCTAAATATGAAAACGGGCCAATATAATATATCCTTTAAAACATATCCAAAAATTAGAGCAATAGGAGGCGGACACCTAAAATGCTTTGCTTGTTAGTTATATAAAACTTGTGTTATTTAATACTTTGCTTCACCCGAGACTCGAGAGAATCCCCTTAACCTATGTCCCCTTAACATGGTGACACTAATTCATTCAGCATGAGGGACAATGTTAAGAACGATGAGGTACCCCTTCCTCATACGTACATGCACAGTTGTGACTGAAATGCAAGATGGTGTTACTGCGATAGTGTGACACAGGTACGCTTAAAAAGGTTAGGAAGGCTTAAAACGTCTGAACTAGTGCATCACTCGATTGTCGCCATATTGATTTCATGCATACGTATTGATGCACGCATGCAAGCTCTCAAAAATCACAAAAGATGGGTAAATTTCTTATCTAAATCAAAAGTTCGAATATCGAATAAAAGATAAACAACTATTGATCAATTACTTGTTCAATAAAATATAAATTGTAAAATGAAACTATATCTTACATTGAACAAGTAAAAGCTTGTCTCGATGACTATTGAATGATATACAATAAATAAACGTTAAACATAAATCGCTATACACGAACCTCATTTGTTATCTACTATGTACATGACCATAACATTTGTTCATCACTGCGAATCACTGTCACCCAAGTAATCAGTGTCGTCCAACGGACCGCGTTTTCACCAAACAAATTTATTTTTTGACCAAGTTCTCTACAATTTCCACCAAACACAATTTTGGTCGCTAAGTACATAAAACTGGAGTTCCATTTGTACAGCCAATCAAAAATATTTAATATGTAATATTTAACACATTTAATAC
The DNA here is from genome assembly GCF_026225885.1 of Hylaeus anthracinus. Taxonomy (NCBI): domain Eukaryota; kingdom Metazoa; phylum Arthropoda; class Insecta; order Hymenoptera; family Colletidae; genus Hylaeus; species Hylaeus anthracinus. The sequence continues at coordinate 10,001,298 of NW_026534344.1, read as the reverse complement.
ATCCAGCCTCGCTATAACGCGTCCTTTGCATCGATAATTTATAAAAATTATTCAACGTTCCACAATTGTAGATAGTTGGTAATTATTTCCCACGTTAACGACCTCACCGATTACAATGTCCTTAAACTATATTTGGAAGAAAGGTACTGACAATGAGCCTAAAAGTAAACTACTACTTTTTCTTCTAGAACACACGCGGACCTATCACCCTCGACACACCCCAAATTCACCGAAATCGGTGAGGTCACCAACACGCTAAACAGTTACTCTTTATTCTCGTACACATGCGTATACACCTCACCTCGCTCCGTTCATTAACCCCCAAAAAGACTATCAGATCATACTTATAAACAACCAAAGTCCCCGACGTTTCACTCGAAATACTCTGACGTCACGTCCAAAGCGTACATTTCAAAACTCCGACCCGTCTAACAATGCTAGTTAGGAACTGTCTCCATCCTCTCCCAGATAGCACTCGAACATCCAGTTCGAGAGTCCTCGATCAACATTCCTAGGTCTGGATCCTCGCGTCCTAATCCCTAGCATCGATCTAAGCCACAATGGTCCAAGATCCCCCAGTGTCCTACTCGTCGAACCAGTTCGACGACCATTCGATCGAATCCACTTGACGGGGTCGTACGGGTCGCCTGACATCCCCCTAGAGATCAAGACTGTCCGAGGTCCCTAACCGCCAATCAGCAGCCAGGGTAGGATCACAGTCACGCAGAGAGCTGCCAGGCAACTGGCGCACATCGCTAGGGGACTGGCGGTTGCCTCTGGTTCAGCTTCAATAACGTAATCCTCGTCGCGCTCGAACTCCCGCACCTCCACATCGCAACGGAAGCAGACGCGAGTAGTCTTCGGATGGGAGCTGTCCCTCCTCAACAGGAGAGCGGAGCCCTTGCGCTCGACCTTCCAGCCAGGCTCTTGGAGCAGCATACGAGTCATGATCCCTCGTAGATCGCCCGGCCTCGAGACTCGCGGCTGATCGATCCTTCAGAAGCAGAGGAACTCTGTTGGAGAACTTTGGAGAACGTCCGCGTCGCTGGGTGTCCTCTTCGAGGCTGCCAGGTGCTGGCTAGGTGTCCTAAGCCTCGCGACGCTGGCGAGATGGTTCGCTACCTGAAAGACAAGACAGAGCATGAATAGAGGAACGCTGGGCGAGGGTGGCTGATCCGATATCCCACGCACAATGGCCACGATCTGTATAGGGGTCATCGACAGAACGATTTATCGCGCGCGTCATAACGATTATGCCAGTCGTGCGCTGATTCGACGAGTACTGGTTGTGCTTCGTGCGTAATAACTTGTTTGGATGAATCTCAAGGAGTTTGGCTTCTGGAGCCCTATTGGAGTTGAGATTTATAGGTGTATAATTTTGGGTCTTTTCTCTAGTTGGAGGAATTTTTGAGAAATTTATTAGGTTATCCCAAAAGTTTCTTTCGTAATTTGCACTCAATTATTTTGTGTGGCAGTGTTTATATATTAGGTTGTCCCAAAAGTTTCTTTCGTGAGTTGCATTCAACTATTTCCTGTGGCAATGTTTATATAAATAGACAGTCTAATTTCTTAGACATTGATGCTGTAACAGTAATGAGGCGAAATGAATCGTACACAATTCAGTAATGTAACATAAAACATAAAGTATTGTTTATATATTAATTATTAATAAAACGAAAGAAACTTTTGGGACAACCTGATATTTGATTAGGTATTTAATTACTCGATTATCCAGTAATTAAACTTGTAAACCCATACGAAGATTAAATAAACAAGTAGAAGATCGTCTAAAACTTTCCGTAAAAAAAAAAGATATACTCGTCAAATTGAGTAACCTCCTCCTTGTCGAAGTCGGTTAAAAATTTGTACGCCTCGTACAATTAGAAGGTAAACGAGTTGAAGAACTTGTCGCGCTCCACGATTGGACTTTTAAATTTTCCAGCCAAGATTAACGAAACGTCCGAGCTCGTTAATCTTATCCCCCAGCGGGTTCGAATTTTCGTGACCAAGATACACGTAATCTAATCTTCATTAATCATTCCTGCGGTTCGATATCTATGCGTAACGAAGATATTATTTACTCGACGAGTCATGTTGCTTTGATTATATAAAACGAACCCCCGATTAAGTTGAGTTTCATTTTAGTTATAACTCATTGTTCCATTTTATGAACCTACCTTTAATGAAATTTATGTATCAAAGACTGTGTTCAGACACTCGTGGAAGACAATGTGAAAATGTGGATCACATTTATTTGCTCGAAAGTGTACAGTGAATCCAAGGAACGACGAAACGCAGTGGTAAATCGAGGTGGGAAAGGCGCGCGCTAGAACTACGCGCTCGTACAAAGTAAATCGTATCAGATTCTGTGCACTTTGCACCCGTGATGCGTCAACGCACTGAAACGACGTCGAAAACAAACAGTTCTTGGACGTACCTCGACGATTAGTAAGCGAAAATTGTCTGTACGTTGCATTTCTTTGTTCGGGAGAAACGAGGTTAATCCAATTTTTGTCTAATTACACAATTAGACATTAAGTAAACACAACATAGAAAATGAACGCCGATTTTGAAAAGGCAACGATTTGATACTCAATGGATCAATCCTGCTAATAATGAATTTCTCGCGTTCAAATTCAGAGTTTAATAATCAGTCTAATAATCTCGCCACGAAGAAGAAAGTTTTTGATTTCTCTCGACGATGAGTTTTCTCAAAAATGAGAAAAGTAAAAAAAATAGTCCACAGATGTGGTCGTTAGGAAATTCTCGTGATTCCGGGTTTATTCGACGAACTGCGTCGCAAAAAGAAAAAAGAACGAGTAGAACGCCCCAAAAGCGAAAGGTCGCAGTTTTTGCTAGATTTAGAACGACTATTACGCACAAGGATGAAACTGCTCTCGGTACTTGGAAATTTATTTAGCAGGTGCTTGGGTTTTATGGGCATTTAATACGTGGACAACGACGCCTTGGGCGGTTCATCAACTTCCTGCATAGGAGAAACGAGAATTAATCGAAGCAACTTCAACTATTTCACCGCAGCTTCCGAGGGTTCGCTACTAAACCTGCTCAAACTCTCGCTGGTCCCTTCGAAGTTACCTCGTGATCGAGCAATTCCGTGCACGTGATACCGTACGATTACAACGCAAACACCGACGCTATAGGAAACCTGTTAATCCAACGAAGGAAGCCGATAGGTCGACGACGAAAGTACTTGTAAATTTTCATCCCCTTTCCAACCGAATTTACACTTTGACAGAACACGGAGCGCAGAGTTTCCCCGGGCGACAACTTGTAATTATGAAAATTAAAGTCCTATCCAAATTTGAAATGTACACTATTCAAATATTCATTGCATGGGTCACTGGATATGTTTTGATACGTTCCTAACAAGCGTTGCTTTTATGTTATAACGCGATAGCAATACAGTAGATATAGATACAGATGGACAAATCTGTGACGTAACTGCATGTGCATATTTGTGCCCATAATTATGAAAGTGGTCTAAGTCATATATTTCTTGTTTCGAGATATTTAATGAATTGCATCTGAATAAATTAAAAAATATTTTTATATTATGCAACGTTTTAATTTAGAATTTTATTAGTCTTGATTAATGGAAACTTATTATGAATACGAAATTTTGTGTGAATTTCATAAGAAAATGTTGTTTTTAAAGTTTGAATTGACTTAAACTATTTTCTAAATTAATTGAATGTCTTATAAATAACTTAAAGCAATAAAAGGACTATGAGTTTTATAAAAAAAAACAATAACTTTAATGAAATAATTCGAGAACATTTATTAATTATTTTTAAAAAGTAACCCATTTTTATCATTTTAGACTTTTATCATTATGAGTTTTTAAAATTCTACCACTATCTAATGGTTCATTTTTGACAATATGCTGAAAATTACATTGAATTAATTTAGTTTAAAATAATGTGGTGTGAGATAACTGGTAAACTTTTTAAATTATGACTTAGACCACTGTCATAATTATGAGCTCATTTATCCCTGACAAATCGCCACAGAGCTAATGAATTTTCTGACACCAAGAGCCAGTGATTAGAAGTGCAGGACACGAGTTCAACACTCAATTTGCTCAGCTCTCAGAAGACGATAAATATTTCATCGAAAGAAAGTTGCCCTGTAATCAAAGACACGTGAACGCGTTTCTAGCTTCACGGGAGAAACGAACCATCAATAATGAACCACGAAAACTGGTCAAGAGGCGTTAAGGTTCGGAAATGGAGAACTTTCATCACGACGACCTTCTACAGCGCCGAGTTTCGACCTAGTTTCGCTTCCTTGACAGCTATTAGTACCGATTAGATGGAGTTAATGGAAGCTGACGGTGCACCTATATACAAGTCTAACTATAAAACACGAAAAATGGCAATTATTGTTCGGAACTTCCTTCTCCCGGGAACATAGGGATTTAGATTTAGATCAATACACAGCTACATCGTTTTGCGTATTAATCGAGAATTAAGTTCACATCACGTTTAATTTGAATACAAGATCCGGATAATTGGTTCTGAGAAATCATTCAGTTTCGTTCTTACATCTCTAAATGAATCTACACTAGTATAGATTTTAGCATATTTTATGTTGTATCTCGTGTTTTTCGTGTTCTCATCTACTCGATATGGTCATTACGTAATTTATTAAATCATCGACTGTCACGTCATGCATACGCAAAATCAAGTAAGAGTAACTCTATTTAAATATTCAACGAGTGCCTGGATATTTACAAAAATCTTTTCCGAATCGATTGAAATTAATAATAATCACATCTCGGTTTTCTATACTCTTCTGAGGATTCGCTAACTCTTTTATTCCAGTTGAATAAATAAGAATTCCTAGAGAATAAATTTGTTTCGAATTTCACAGTTCAACTCTCCGCGTTTCTCTCTATTCAATTCTTCATTCCGGTTAAGTTAACGTAACCTCTATATGTCAATCTTGAGAAATTGCTAGGATTATTATTTCATATATATTCGCGAAACTAAAACATTCTTGGAACAATTAGAGCATTCGCGGTCTACAACAGGAAACGTTACACAATAGTAGAGATCTTTCCAGATTGCTGCAAGAAATTTCCACGAACGCTGGATTGTTCTCTTTAATTTTGTGACGTAAGGTGGACTTTAACATTATCTTCGAATGCAAAACAACCAATTTTGTATATAAGAAAAAACGTTGGCAATAAATTGACACTGATGCAATACAAGAGGTATTTGAGGTACAAATTGGTATTTTCACCGTGGAATGATTCACATTTCATATAAGAAATCATAATTATCCTTTGCAGAGATTTATAATTCATAATCATCAATATTTTGGTTTCCATTTATAAATACACTTTTATACAAAAAATAACTCAAGTATCATTGGACACCGTTGATAAATATAATCGCAGTTATTCAACAATTACAACGCAATTACTAATGTTTATATAGTTACTCTCAAGTTCGTTTACATTCAATAACCCTCAAATAACTCGACGTATATTGCGAAAAATAATTTTTTTTTTTACTGAAAAACTAAAATTCAACGCTGAGTAACAACCTGATTGCTTCAATAATTTCGTTCAATTCCTATTGTAATAATGCAAAATTCAATCTTCAGGAAAACCAGCAATCTAACACAGGAGTCAGCTTGTCTGCGACGACGTTCGACGTTGACGGTGCCTCTAATAATAGGTATAGCAGTGAACTTAACGTTGGCGAATCGATCGCCCGCAAGCCCATGAATTGTTCTGCCTTTTCGCGGACAAATCGCGGCTCGAGATCACTGTAACTTTCTGTTCGCTGGAAATGGTTCCGTTCAAGGCCACGAAATCGACCCTCTAGGCCAGTGGTTGCCAAATAAAGCTTCTGCAAGCTCTTAATAGAAAAAAGCGACTATACAACGGAATAATATGGGTGGTTTCTAGTAGTATACTATTCCACGTAAAAACGTGTTGAAGTTCGTGTAAAAGTTTTCTGTCATAGCGAAAATACTGAAAGAAAGATGAAACATTTAATTCAATAAAATTCATAATGAATTAATAAATGTGCATATAAGTTTATTAAATATGAAATGTAATATTTCATATGTTTTCATAGTCGAGACAATCAGCCGCCGAATTTAGACCAAATAATCCTCTTTATTTTTTTAAATTGATCTGAAATTTATTTCTTTTCAATTTCCTTTTTTATTGAATTATCCATTAAATCCAAATATTCCCTATTTATTAACAACCCTCCCTTGTTACCTGTTCAATATTTTCGAGAAATTTACACGTGGAACACGGCGTATCGTTAATTTTTAAAAATTCTGCTTTAATTTCGTTTGTTCGTGTCGGTTGAGAAAAGTTTCACAATCCCTGCTATCGGAATAAAGAAAACGTATCGAATGGAGCGGGATACTTTGTCTCGCACCGCTTTGTTCGTTGCTCTCTCGAGGACGTAACGAGATTCCCGAACAACAATAAACGCGCTTGACCATACAATATGGATACTGGGATCGGTATCATTCCCGCAAACGCGATTCAATGGAATAAAAAAAATTGCACCCCGCTTGATTAACAGCGCGTACACTAACTATTCGAAAATACAACACGGAATACAATATCTCTTCGATACATTTCCGACCCTGTGCGTTTCCAGTTTCAACGGATAGAATATTGAACATTAGCTTTAAAACGAAAGCTGAGTGACACAAAAATTACTAACGCCAGCCAATTTTGCACGATTTTCTATTTGGGATTAAGTGAACTGTGGAATTTCGATTTGAACATTTATAACTGGTTTCGTCTTTGCGCATAAATGAATTTGTTAGCTACATTTGTAATTATGCTTTCGGTACGAGTTCAGGAATTTTGTTAACGTGGTTCGCATGAGGAGGTATCTTTGAAATATTTGGCAGCGGTGATTGGTATTCAAGACTTTACAAATATTTGATGTTTCTAGGAAATTCTGTTTGATATTCTTGATTGGTATCCAAAACATTCGTAATATTTAATATTTCTTGAATATTCAAATCGTATCTACAAACTTCATAACTTGAGTTTAAATGATCACACTGTGAACGTATAAAAATACTTCAGTACCTAATTGGAATTACGCATAATTTTCATGATAGGACATTCAGGACACTCGAGGCGTCGAGGTACTTCAAGCGTCCATGGCGATATAATAAATCACTCAAAACTTTTATTAACATTCAAAACTTCCAAGATATTAAAGTCGTCCAAGATTTTTCAAGACTTTGAAGACTTCTCAGGTGCCCATAACGTCAAAGGCTTCCTACAATTTGCTACAAACAATATCTCACAATGGAGCGACTCCTCGCCATTAGGTGGAATACCAAAATGACTGAATAGTGCTCGACACTACGAAACCGATTCGAATGCTACATAATCCCTCTGTACAGGCGGTGTTCTTTCATTACCGGGATGGAATTTCATTTCACGGGTGGCGGCTGAAATATCGTGAGCAATAAAAATGTAAAATAAAGTTAGTTGATACGGCGAATAGGATTTAATTGAAACGAGCGCACCTGGCACGGTGCAATAAAGTAGACGAGGGCATTCCGGGATCGGACACGTTTCGCCTAACCCACCGTTTTCTCCTTCCGGACTATTTTAATCCGTCAGGAAAATAAAGTGGAGCATTGGTCTTATTCAATTATAAGGCTGAAGCGAACGAGCGAATCGTGCCAGCTCGGAATGTTCAAACGAACGACCAAAGCGTCGAATTCTAGGGAGAAACGACGTTTTAACCGTCGGTCCGTTATCAAACCCTGAGAACGTCATAATGTTTGCTTGTAGAAGTGTAATCAGACTTTCATCCACGTAGATGGTGGAGCTTAAATGGTACTTTAAGTACTTCTTTGTTCCTAATGTTTACAAACGATATAGAATGGAGACCCTTTCGTTTTGGTCGTTCAAAAGAGCACACGTTTCGAAAACGATGATGGCTTTTATGTACTTCGATGTTTTGGCAATATGATCGCCTTTATACTGAACCACCAAGTACAAACATATCAAATTTAACAGCAGATAATTTACTTTACCACGCAACTAAAATAAGAGTATTTGTTTTCTTTCGCACTTTAAGTTGAGGTCACGTGCCAATTACATATGCAATCTAATTAAAAAATGCCAATAACTACATCATCTACCCTAAACGTTTACACATAAGACGAAGTAGACCGTTCTGTACACAGTGCAATGAATGTACGATTTGAAGTTAGATTCGCAACAATGAACCCAACTACTTTACTTCTTACTTTAGACTTCGAAAGTAACACGAAAAGTACGTCGCGTCATTAATCGCGGCAATTTAGCTACAAAATTCTTTGAAGAGTGCTACACAGTTTCATACAAGTATTTCTGCAGGATTATTATATTTTGGAAAATGTAAGAGAAATTTCCCTTTCGTGAAATCGAATCTTTTTATCAATAACGTCTCGTGAAAATTTATGGCTGAGGATTACAACGATTTCACCAACTCATGGATCCAGTTCATGACTGGGGAAAGAAAAAACGTGGTCTAACCAAAATAGTTGGGAACAAGTTTAACCACCTCAGGATATCATGTTTTCTAGAGGAAAAAAAAAATCAAATTTATACTTTGCTCAAAATATTAATTCATAATGAGAAATGTGATGAATTCTTGTTAAGTGGATTAATCAGATGATTAAAACTCACGAATATATTTTTACTTTTTTTTTAGTACTACTACATTAATGATATCCCAAATAATTTGAAGCAATTAAGGGGCTTAGAACATCAAAAATTGGAGAAAAATCACTCGTTTATTCTAAATGAAAATTTAAGCGATTCTGAATAGTTCTGTGCAATCAGAATTTAATTGGGAGCACTGAAAGTGGTAAACAAACAATGATCAAATTTGTGGGAGACGGGGAGCGCGGTTACCTTGATTACAGCCATAGAGTATTGTTTTGTACGGTAAAAAGACAGTAAATTATCAAAAAGGTAGTGTTAATCGATTTCGATAAAAAGAAATACAATTAAATGTTATTTAGTCGTATTTCTTTTTATCAAAATTGACGTAACACTGCCTTTTTGATAATTTACTGCCTTTTTTACCATAAAAATTCATTGTTTTCTTTCACCTGAATTTTTTTTACCACTTCCAGTGTTCCAAATTAAATTCTGATCATACAAAACTGTTCAGAATCGCTTCAATTTTAATTACATAAAATGTAATTTCTTTTTTCATTTTTTGATGTTCCAAGCGCCTTAGCAAATATTTGCCCTAAGGAATAGAAATCGAAGCCTGAGGAAGTTAAGGGAGCCATAACAATGAGACCAGTTGCTACTTTTGAGTGAATTTATATAAATTTTTGTCGCAAGAAAATTATCTGTAGAAGAGAAAACAGTCTTCGACGAGTTGTCAAGAATTCATAGAAAAAACAAGGAGGAAAGAAAAGTTTGAAGAACGTTGCTTCCGAGTGAAATCTTCGACATATCTAGGCTCTACAGGCCTTCAATGGCAATTTTCTGCCTACTTGACCCAATTTGGTGGTTCGACGACAGCAATTCCACAAACTCTCATCGACGTTTTCACTGACAATGACACGATCCTAAACCGGATCCTAAATATACAATTTTCCCGCGATTCTTTTATTCGAGAACGGATTAATTATATTATTGCAACCAATGATGTTTATAAAGATCGTCTTCGACATTAAAATTACTGCAAACGGAAAGAATATTACCATTACTTGAAATAAGTTATTAGCAACGTACACAGAACGTATACAATTACGTAAAATGAAATGTTGGTATTATTATATTGTATATGAGATACACTTTGCATACGATTTTAATATTACTATACATCATAAATTCACGAAGTCTGCAGTCCAGTTACAAAAATTTCGCCCACTTCTATTTAATTTTTAAGTTGTCCTAAATATTCCAACGTAGAAATAACTTGAAAAATTGTCGATACGTGTACATAATAAAATACAGCATGGCAACATCGTCAGAAGATTGGTAGACGTCATGTGCCAATATCAGGTTGAATTTTGATTTGTTTGAAATAGAACAATTCTGGCTAGGAATATCGATATTGTTGTGGTTGACGTGCAGGTTAAAATAAAATAAAACCAATATGCCAATAGAGTTTTTAAATATTTAACAGCAATCTGTCATGGTTACGTGCATCATGAACGAGGATTTACAGGTTAATCTCTTGAGAGGTGAATTATTTTATAATAAATTTAAATAAAAATTTCAATAGTGACTATTAAAATTTAACGTTAACATGCTGTAAAGCTACATTTAGCGTGTAACGTATTAAAAGTCGCTGCTCGAATTTTAATTTTATTTAAAAATAATCCGAGTTGGATAAAACAGGAAAAATTATGCTAAATACTATTTTAAATAGTAGATGCTATATCGTAGAAATAAAATTCAATTTTTATATACTATTATAAAAACATATTTCAACTAGTAAACTATTCTATTGGCCCAGCCACACGTACGACTTTGAATAAAATAGACTATTTATGCTTTATTATTTGAAATAATATTTTACCCAGTCGTGAATATAATCCCATCTACAAAATGGATAGAATCTGAAATCTTCTTCTTTAGTAACTCATGTAAATCTGCAAAAATCTAGAGAATCATGGATCGATAAGTATTTTCAAACGGTCAATGACAAATAATTCTATCGATCACCCGTCGAGTATTGAATGAACACGAACGAGCGCGAGAAATCGTTTTACAGCGAGAGCACAATCGACTCGCATTATTGGACCAGAAGAAGCGAGAATAGGGTCTCGTAACCAGGTGCATCGAGTTAATTTCGTTCGAGATTCGGGCTCGCCAAGACGGAAGGAAATTGGTTCTTGGGTTTAAGACGTCTTAATAAGGAGGAGAACGATATTCAGGCATGTTCAAGCACCAACAAACGTGGCGGCGGGGAAATAGATACGGAATGCTAACATTTAGCAAATTGCGGACTTTTCCAAGTCAGTTCCCTTCCACGTTCCTAGGGTATGTTCGCCGCGGCGTCCTTTGAAAGATGCATCCCGTGTTTCGATGCAAACGCCAGAAAATATACATGTGTTTTACTTGTGTTCAAAACAATACATTACATATACGCGCAAGTAGTCGACGTATCAATTTGATACGAAAAAAAACCATGCAATTGAATAGGCATAAGAGCTAGAGATGCGATACAAGTAAAAAGAAATAAAGGTAAATTTGTAGGTACATATTTCTAATTGACATTTCAAAAAGTTAAAAAATATAGTCAACGTTATGAGAATGATAAGAGTAGTGAAATCTTGTTAACCAAAGCATTGATAACAGTTAAATTATAGAAATACTCTAAAGGTGATCTAAAAATGTTACAAAAAGAAAGTATCATTTTATTATTCCCTAAAAATGTCCAGCTTTACAAATATTAACCAGAAAGGGGGTGAATAAATAATTAAGAAGATATTTTCCCTCATTGGCGTTGCTCTCCCAGGTGAAACTTGGAAGCGCATTGATAATAAATTCACAGAGAAGAAAAACACGTCGCGGGTGGGACACTAAAGGGGCGAATGCTAATTAACAGGTTCGCGAGGCGACCGCTGAAAAGATTTTATTTTAAACCGTTCCAATGGCCTTCCAAAGGCGTATTACTTAAGCTGCCACGCTGAAGACCGCCGCGAGCAAATTGCTCGAGCGCGACGGAACCTTTTAGCGTGTTTTAGAATGCGGACATTTGCACATCGTTTGCATATCGTTACGAGCGTCCTGAAAAAAACACGAACCCTGTCCACCAACACCCGAGCACTGGGCGCTATGAATATATGTATTTTCATTCTCTTTTTTTCTTTTCTACAAGCTTGGCCGAGGTTTCCGAACGTTATGACAACTTCCAAACGTCATTCAACGACATTGTCGCCGCTCGCGAGTGTGAAAATTGCATTCGCGTCAGTTGGCAAACGTTTTGCAAAACCGAAGAGTCTCTCGGACACGGTGACTGACGAACTTATAATTGGAAAAAATGTCTACGAGGCTAAAATTGGATTTCTGTAAAAGGCTTTTCAAGAAAGGCATAAGAATTTTGCTTTTTAATAAAGAAACACGTTTAAGAAGACACTTAAGGAGCCTTTCTGGCGTGACCACCATGCTTTTGGAATTTTTTTTCAAAGTCTATAAAAAAATAAAGAACGATTCCAACGTTTTTTCTAATAATAATATTATTCAGAAAGAGCGTAAAAATATTTTTGTATGGCAAATATACCACGTGCATTATCATACTGTCAATTTACAATGAACATACTCGTAACTTTGATTTCCGACCATGAAGATTTTACACGAGTTACATTAGTATTAAATTTGACTCCCCTAACTTTCCTTTCCTTTCATCGAATGATATAACTTATCTCGCATTGCACAACCTAATCTACCACGTGCCCTCATACACTTGCTGATTAACGCGTAAGTATTTTTAATTCATGAGTTTTTTATCTATCGACTTGACACTTTACCCTTAGGTTAAAAAATAGGTCACATTATTCTCCTGAATACATGTAAGAATGTGAACCGGAACATAACGATAGAATAATGATAATTGAACAGCTATAAAAGTAGGATAAATTCCATTTTATTGGAATAATAAATGACGAATACGAATTTACAATACTTTATACCACGTGTAACTTAATTAGTAAAGTATTGGTTTTAGATTTCATGCATTTATGGAATGTATATTTATGGGTAGTATGAGAAACATATGCAAATCTTGTGCAGAATATGCGCACTTATGCACACTTGTATGCACCATCGATGCATGAAATACACAATATAATTAACATTTTTATTTAAGAAATTAGCTGTGGCCCGCGGTTTCACCAGCGTCGTGTACTATTCGTATTCTATATTACATGTTAAAAAGTTTCTAAATACATTTACGCAAATAAGGCAACTTTAAAGCAAAATAATTATATTAATCTGCATATTAAGACCAAGTATGAAGTAAATCCAACCACGAACAAAATATGTCCTATACAAACATTGCAACCCCTTTTCACCACTTTAGGGGTTGAACTTTTTAAAATGCCGAAATAGGTGTTTAATTAATTGTATATTTATTTGTCTAGTCTTAACTATACTTAATTGTATAGTTATTGTCACAGTATATTTATTTTATCAATAAATTTTCGGGGAAGAAATAATTAACCAACATTCCTACACATTTTTAAAGTAAATTTTGCGTAAATTAAAGTTTGTTACTTTTAATATTGACCTCTAATTTCTTTCCTTATTACTTTTATTTTAAATTTGTTGCCGTACGAATACTTCTTACACTGGCTGTATATAGAAGATAACGCATAAAGAGTTGTCGAACTTTCTTTCATTATTCGTAATACTTTACATAAACTGGAATTTCTCCATCTCTGATAATTAAATTGTTAGCGATGATCCCCCTGCCAGTTCAAGGTTCCACTGTTTCGCGAAGATGCGTGTCATTTTTGTATTCTTTCGCCACGCAGCAAATATACTATTACAGGGAGGACGATAAGCAATGAATCACGAAAATAACCGTTCGAGAGAATAAACTATCACGCGATGAACATGCGCGATACCAGGAGAAATTACATAGCGAGAAATCTTTCGTGGTCGCGAAACGCAACATTTTCGAGGTGCCTAGTACATCTTCGCGTCGCATGAAATTCAAATTGCTAGAAATGTATAGCTTAGGGTCGCAACGGTATCCAAGTCTCGCGAAATTCTGAAACTTCTTCGATTTACTTTGACTTGAATCGTATTAAATTGTTCGAAATAGTGTTCTGGAATTTTGATAAATGGCCCTTAGTTTGGAGATGAGTAAAATACAGACAGAGTTAACAAATCCTATTTGTTAAAAATTTCACTCTTCCGTTTCTTCAATCTTGGAATAATCCAGTTTCAAGTTATTTCGGGAAATGGTATAACACAATTATATTTTGGAAATTCAATCATCGTGAAATTAAATGATACCCCGTTCGAAATTGTGTTTCGGGTAACTTGTGTTAGTAGATTATGCGGTTACAGTTTGTTTCAATTTAGAATCAGTCACTTCGTTGATTAGTGCGATGACCCCAAATTAAATAAATGTTTATATAAAGTGTAAGTAATCAAATCGAAAGAATAACTGATGACTTACATTTTATATATATATATGAATTTACGATTAACATTTATTTGGCATTGTGCAAAAAATGTATTTAGTAATTAGGGTAGCTGGATTCTGTAACCAAGTGTATGCAACTATGACTAATGTTCGCTCAAAGGCAATGCATGTAGCCTGCACGCGCATTGATTCCGTTTCCAGTTGCCTACTAAAATGGAACAAATACCTACAACCTTGAACAACAAAGACAAATAATCTCATTACAGGCATCATCGCAATAGCATTAGCGCAATTTGGCTCGACACAGCCTTGTCAAGCTTCCCACGAATTCATCACGTGTCTGCCCATGCTCTGCTGCACGCGATGCTAGGTCTTGAATAATTCAAGTCGGTCAAGAATACGCTCAGAATTCGACAACGAGCATTAACCTTCATCCTAACATCACCTGAAAACACGGAAATACCTATCTGTATCTTCGAAGCGAATATATGAAATAGTCCGAGTCCCAATTCGAACGATTCTCTACGATTGAAAAATGAAGGGCGATGAAAACGGCAATGAAAACTAAAGAGCTTTCCAAAAGAGGTTTTAGGATTTTTTTAACGAATAACATCCTTCTTATTTCATTCTAAACATTTGAAATAAAAAGTTGGATGTATTCCACACCATTTGTGTATTATTGAAAAATAAAATCCTAAAGCACTCTATTGAAAACCCTTTATATTACTAATCAAACGAGTCAACACACTTGCCCTAAATAATTTCCTGAGAGGATAGCGCTCTTCTCAATGAAACTTTTTTTTTTCTACATATGCTCACTTTGATTTAGATACGAAGCCGTGTCACTCACCGTGACAGAATATTTTTAACGCCGAGAAATTAGAATGGAACAAAAAGCTGAAGCGTGTTCCACTTTTCAGCTTCAAAAGATCTCGTACCACTCATATAACCATGATCCTGACTTGGTCCCTAAAAAAAGAAAATTAAAAAAAGCTTTGATTTTGATTCTGATTTGATTGAACACATCAGAAATGTTTAAAGAGCTTCTGCAGATATTTCGGACCGTGTATTTGTTCGGCAAGTATGCACCTTCAATAATTATTGATGTTAAAAGTTACTATTATTTTATACCAAACTGTTCCAGTTCAAAAACTTTTCGAGCAGACTTCAATCGTACTGCAGATATTGTAATTACCTCTCGTTACAGAAACGACGAAAATAAATCTCGTCCAAGAAACTTTTTCCACGAGATTCGCCGTCGATAATTTACGAGAACGTCGTTGGAACGGAGTGAATGCGACTTCTGTGCTATCCCTCATAAGTATTTGCCTTGAACTTTCGTTCTTTTTTCCAGGAAGCATCAAGTTCCTCGAGGAAGTTTGACTCGAGGAATAAATTACAGATTCTTCGATTAATGCTTGCTCGACCCTACGTATATCAGTGATTATAGAAGAATGAGTGAATTTTATTCATAAGAGTACAAAGTCGTATAACTTGGCTATAACGCCTAATGCACGAGTCTTTTATTAATTTGTTTTTCAAATTTGTTTAATTCTTGCTTTGCATTACTTTGCAAATGCATTTGCTTACATAGCTCTGTTCACAAGTCTATCGTGTGTGTGTGTGTGTGTGAGTGAGTGAGTGTGAGTGATGTGTGCGAGCCACAGTGTGAAGCCGACATCGGCGAACGCGTTTACATTCTTTTAGCTAGCATAAGCTATTGATTTGAAAGAATCGAAAGCCGACAGCGGCGTGGAGGGAAAAAACGGCGAAAATTAGAATAATTGTTAGCGAGTCGTTAAGCGAGAACCGTGAAAGTCGAGAGTCGAGACGAATTTATGTTTCTTTTCCGATCCTTTCTTTCTTTCTACAATAAAAAATATTTTACCATATTTTATCATTTCTATATTATTTCCTACAAGTCTCTGGCATATAGTAATTTCTTGGGAACCGCTGGCCACCTAATACCTCGGGTACCTCGGAATTGCTAAACCCGTACTGTAGCTATAATACAATCATAGCTGCAGCCCCTGAGGGTGATTACAAAACAGGCAAAGTACGTATATTTTACGCATTGTATATTACTATAATGTATTATCAAAAGTCACGTCTAAATTTCAAGTCTCGGAGAATTAATAATGAAACAGTAGCCATTAACGAATGAAAACTCAGAAAGTAAACTCTATAAATTAGAAATTTAAAAGATGGTGCATAATATCTTTTCGAACTGGAAGTGGTACAACAACGATTACGCTGAAAGTGAATCTGTGGAAAATTTGACATTTAAAGAATATGGTTTTCAGAACGATGACAGACGATCGTGGATTTTCATGGTCGATATTATATTTTGCTATGGTCATTGTCTACCGAATTCAGGTTTTAGAAATGCACAATATTTTCTGGCACGCTCTAAGAATAACTCAACACACACGAATACGGGACAATAGAATAATGAAGTAGCTTTACGAAATTGAATCTGTATCTTAATTTGCATGTTTTACGACTCTCCAGTGATATATAGACAGCTGTGTACGTCATATTTTATACGGATGCAACCAACCAGTCACGAGTTTTGCGAGTATTGGAAAATATTCCAAGCGATGACTCGACGAATTTTTCCAATCGTTTAGGCCGTCATGAACTGTGATTTGATAGAATGATTATTATGATTAAAAGAACGAAATAAATAAGTACTTGGAGTTGGGAATATTACAAACCAATCTACTAGTTAATTTTTTAAACAAAGCTGTTTGGTAAACATATTGTGAGATGAAAAGATTGTTTGAAAATGATTGGAAAAAGCTGATCTAGCCACTCTCGATTATTCGTCTAACATTTGATGTTATTCGACTAACAGTAGCCATTGACGAACAGTTACATAAATGCTTCGGTCGCGAAGTCTAGATTCAGATACATTATAACGGAAGTGTTGCTGTGACGTAGTTGGCGAGGTAATCGATATTAGCATCACAAATCGAGAAAGTCTCGTTAAACGACAATATTCCACTTGCTGTGTGTATCGATCAAGGAATATAACCGGTGTACTGAAGTTTAAACATACATCTATGTATATATAAAACTGGATGTTTGTGTATATACAGGGTGTCCCAAAAATGTTGGAAGTCCTTGAAAGGGGTGGTTCGAGAGGTGATTTGAAACAACTTTTTCCTTTGCAAAAATGTCGTCGGCTTCGTTAAGTAGATATTAATAAAAAAAAACCCCGACCAATCAGAGCGCGCGAATACCGTTGGAGCGGCCGCGGTAGCGAAGGCTACGCGCTGAGCGTCCGCGTCAATATCCTTCGATGCTCGTCGAGTCACTTGTTCGCGTACGAAAGCGGCTACCTAGCGCGTAGCCATCATTATCGCGGCCGCTCCAACGGTATCCGCGCGCTCTGATTGGTCAGTATTTTCCGTTAATATCTCCTCAACGAAGCCTCAGACAACATTTTCGCTAAGGAAAAAGTTGTTTCAAATCACCCCCTGAACCACCCTTTTCAAGGACCTCCAACATTTTTGGGACACCCTGTATATATATATATTTATATACGTGATTGATAGACTTCGAAACTGTTTGACCGATCAACATGAAACTTGGTACATATATGTATTTTTTCATGGAGAAGGGTTTTATGCTATTCAATTTGTTGTGACTCGAAAGTTTCAGTTTGAACTCTAAGTATTTGTATATGAATGAATGATTCGTGAAGGTTCACGTGGTTGAAATGCCAAATAAATAGTGTTCCACGCTGGTGAAACCGCGGGACGCATCTGGTCAACTATAACTTGAAAACAATTATATGGCCAATAAATAACCTGATTACAACAATTATTCTACAGTTTTTCACGTCAGAGTGGATACGATTAGGAAACTGTATCAATTGAAATTGACACGCTAGCACATAACTGAATGGACGTCCAGGGAAAGGACCTATGAGCACTAGATGCTCAGAACATCGCTAGTCAATTATTATTAGTTTTCCCTCATTTCTGTAAAATGTTCAATTTGTAACATAGACTCTTCTTCTAGACACCCATTCAATTAGTGTTTATCGATGGTTCTATCCCATAATTTTTCTAAGAAACCAAACATAATTTAGGTTACAGAGAGCCAAGATATTTCCCTTGCAAGTGTTCGACCTAACATTTTTAACCATGAAAGATTGAACATACTACGAACATTGAACATTCAATTCCACGAGAGTAACAGCTGCTTGTTCGTGGAACATTTTGACCTCAGAAAAGTGTCTCCAAGCTTCTGGCCCTGATTCCAGACGTACGCCACTGAATCCAGGTGTATGTACTCCCTTAATTTGCATCGTCAACGACTGACAACGTTCAGAGCGTTCATTGCCATGGTGATTGTCACCGCATGCGTCTCGAATTCACGATATTGCGGAAGCTCTCGTAGACTGGGTGGCGCGTGAGACCAAGGTCACGTGTTTGACCCAGAAAAACAATGCTGAATGCGCCATTGCTCGCGATAACCCACCGCTTTCAGTCTCCTCCCGACTTTCTTGCGTTTCCATTCGACGAGTCGTCTAATTCGCTGACGCAAACTTCGTCGCGACCTGATGAAACTATCCTAAACACTCTTGGAAGTCTACTAGAACGAAAAACTACCCTTTTCACTACCTATATTGTCGTGCAGAAATTGTACACGAAGAGGCAGATATAGAATGATGCATCGCGTCTCGTATCATCCAGCTTTATTTATGGTCTGTGAATTCTGTCTAAGAAGTATAAGAATTCTCCATCTGAGAAGCATAGAAATTCTCTGTGGATGTCTTCGTCGCTTTTTAAAACTGCAAGCTTTGTAGAGAAAGCCTTGAATTTGGGAATTGGAGGGAAAGGAACAATGATTGCATTTGGGACTTGTTGACGTCTAAGAGGCACTGGCTCGAACCCCAGATAGCGCTTCTTAGACAGAAATCGGTGTAGATGAAAGTAATTTCAATTTTTGAGAGGGTAAAGAGCAGTTAATTTTCAGAAGTTGGAAAAAATTCTCAGGTTGCAAAGCTAGATGGATAGATAGATAGATCTATCGCCTTATTAATAACTTGGTATCATGAAGTTCAGGACACCTATCGTCAACTCAACCACATATTATTTAATTTGCATACTAATTAACGCTTAGACGTACAGATAACCAAGGTATAGTTTTTGCATTGAAATTAGAAAATTAATCGAGAGAATATATGGTCGCAGAACCATATCGATGTAGCCTTGTATCTGTCATCAAAGACTGTCATCAAAGACTGTGCATCACAAATCCAAAATATAATATTCGCGAACTACAAAAGTGAAAGTACGACGCAAGGACAAGTTTTCGCAACTGCATTGTTGCATAGAAATCGAACCGTAACCAGACTGGAATACAAAAAACTGCTATTAAACAGAAGTATAATGGCAACGCGAAGGTACAATTCTTCCAACAATACTATCGCGGAGAAATCGTAAAGGAAAATAAAAGATAAAAATGCAATTAACACTCTGACCTCCACGTCATACATATGCAGTATCGGTCAATGTTTATGTGGCGATATTTTGAATTGTTCATTCTCATATAGAATGGCGAAGCATAAATATTTTGTAGCGGAAAATAAACATGCGTGGAACGCGAGTAGATTGTTTACAATTTTTTATTAAAACAGACTAATAACTCGTAAGCATATAAATTACCAAAGAGTGAATTTATTGAATGATAAGCAGAGTTAAATATACATAGACCAAACGCGTTATCAACAATTCAACGTCGCAAATTCGACAACATCGGGAATACAAAATAAAGCACTTGCAACAGAAGGAAAAATCGAGTCGTGACAGAACACAGTGATACATATCGAGTTAAACATGGAGAGATTACACGAGTTGGCGACAATTTTCTGTCGCACACGTTTGGGAACATTGCGAAACAAAGATACAGTGCGAATCAGCAGAGTGAAAGTAAGAGCATCGACAAGTTTTCTCAACGCGCGATTGCAAAGAAAGTCGAACGGAGCAGAGATAGAGTGCAAACATTACCCTCGAATTCGACGCCACAGGTCTGGAAATACTCCAAATTAATTACTCCAAAAATTGCGTCCTAATCGCAAAGCTACGCGTCCACTTAAATGTGTTCACAAATTACTAGCAATTCAACGTCCGAAACTCACACCAGCCCTAGTCCAAAATACGGTACTCACGAATCATCCAAACTGAAAACAATTTCTTCCGGTTACGTTTACCGTGCGGGAACGGCAGGGACACTACTCCCGTGGAGTTAAAACGCCCTCAGGCTGAGACACGTTTCCCTCTCCTCTACTCACCTGTGATTCAAGGCAGATGAACCAAGCACCCGAGACTTTGACACGTGAATCCTCTGCCTCTCTCACTCGGTGCCTAATGCGAAAAAAACTCGGTACCGTGGAGTATCAGGATTCGTCGATGAGCCGCGCACGTGGAACGATGACGTGTGGCCTCCAGCCGCGATGTGTATGCACGACGTGTAACGCGATTGCCGTGTAGAAGGGAGAGCGCCTGACACGCACGTCCTACCTCAACCACGTCTGACACGCGAATGAACACCCGCGAAGAGCGATGTCGCGAAGCGGCAGCCGCGCCAAGGGGGAGGAAGAGCTAGAGAACGCGCAACAGACGCCGCTCCGAAGCGTCGCGACGCTACCCGCGGTCGCGCGACTATAACAGTTGGCTCGTAACCTTTTCGACCTCCTTCTGAATTTTTTACTTTCTGACCTTTGTGCAACGTAGGAAAATATCGCAACGAAGACGAATTTTGAAGGAAAATTCATTTTAAGGGAAGAAGAGTGTTCGTTTTGAGAGCTGATCATGTTTTAGCTATTAAGAAACTGTTTCTATGTGTGTATTATTAAATAATTATTCATTTTCAGCAGATTTTATTAATACGTTCACCACCACGTCACCCATGGTGATAGCCTGAATTCATATTCAAATCCTACACTTAAATTTTACAACGAGGAATTATTTATTTGGAAATGCTGTTACGTATTATATATTTTGTATGAGATGAATATTAAATAGCAATACTTTGATGACTTTTGTCACTCCTTTAAACTGAATCATCGCTACTAAAAACAATGTCTTGCATCCGTTAATGATATCGTTATTCTGTAAAAAAGTTAATCAAAATCAGTGATAGGCCAGTCATAGTTCTTTTCATTAAGAAACTAAATTTTATCTTGAAGATGAAATGTCAAGAACATAAATCCACATGGAATTCGTAAATTTGGCAAAGTTTCAAAAGTAACTTAAAGTCTACTAGCTTAAATTCAATGAAAATATGTTTCATAGCTAATATGTTAATAACATTTATAGAGTAACATAGAAATTTTGAATATTCATTGTAAATTCTAATGATATTTATTAACGATGTACAATGTATTGATAATGGATCTTACGATGGGTCTATGATTCTATGATTTTTAAGGTATTATTATCGAGTGAAACTTCAAAACACGCATTTTTGTTCTGCAGTAGCTCACGTTTTATATTAATTCGCATGGAAATCCTAAAGAGAGCATGTCAATAAAATGATGAAAATTATACATTCAAGCCATACGATGGAACAAAAACATTAAAGTCTTCTAAAAGAAAGAATACACCATTTATGCAATAACAATAAAGTTACTCATAAAAGAAACTACGCAATTTTTTAAATATACATCATCTGTGAAATAAGCTTTGTACAGCTTTGTACATTTACTCTGATAACCAAAGACGCGATTTCATCACATAGAAAATCTTCACATCTCTTATCGAACCTTCTTAGCACGGTGTTGTCATCCTCGAGATGACGTGTCGCGAATTAATAGTCAAGAATCACTGGAATCTGACCGAGATTGGTCGTTTCTCCTCGAGCAAGAAACCTTGTTGGTCCTTGAGTGCAGGCGACTTGGACGCAGTGGCTGGCAGCAAGCCGGTTTTGCCTATGGGTAATCGAACATCGAGCAGATATTTCGCGACAGTTGCTTGGATTGAAACGATAAGCGATAACGGTATCGGCGAAAACTAGTTTCGTGGTGGCGCGAACTCCTGCTGACGGAAAATCCGCGCGCTGCCCGTTCAGAATAAAGAAACGGCCCTGTCTCCAATTCCATTCAACATGTGCAAAACTACATATATCGCATTCGTATGCTCCAAAGAGGGTAAAAACAAGAAATATTTACAGAAAAATATTTTATATACTACTTTAAATAATAGATGCTACATCGAAGGCTTAATATTCGGTCACCGTGATATTTAAAGTGAAAAGATTAAATGGAAGTTTAAAAACAATTTACAGTGATGATAATAATTCAAATATCAGTTTGGTAAGAAGAGCAAACGAATATGAATTATTAATTCGAATTATGAAATACGTGTCCCTTTCGTTCGTTATCCGAAATATATTTATCCGATCTATATTTTTTCCAATTTCTGGCCGTGACCGCAAATTGTGATTAGCCTCAGAGTAAGTCCAACTAATAACCACTAAGAGACCCAGCTATCTTGGCACAGATTAGAAGCAACTACTGCATGTGCAGTGGAAGGCGTGTCGACCATGACGACCAATGAATTGGAAATGCAACCGATAGCGTCGTACAAAATCAGTGACGCTTTATAATTCGCTATATCACTCCTCTCCTAACTGAGACTAACAGAATCTGCTTCTTCGATGGATCAACTAAAATACACTAACTTTTAGAACAAATGCACATTTCGGGGACGATTGCTCGTGGAACGTAGATACATCTAATGCAAATAAATATTTAATTGAACTTATTAAAAGTTACGAATTTTGGCTCCCTTTCGATTATATTTCAAAATTGCAGTAATACATAATATTAGGTTGTCCTAAAAGTTTCTTTCGTGAGTTGCATTCAATTATTTTCTGTGGCAGTGTTTATATGAATAGACAATCTAATTTGTTAGACATTGATGCTGTAACAGTAATGAAACGAAATGTAAAAGTACACAATTTTGTAATGTAACATAAAACATCAAATATTGTGTATGAATTAAGTAGTAATAAAACGAAAGTAACTTTTGGAACAACCTAATAGTTACCAGAAGGTTTTCCAAAAAGAAAAAAACCTCCAACCAAATAGTTTAGAAATAGTAATTCTAAAGTTTAGAAGTTCACTCGATGAGCACAGGCATTCTACGTCCTCGCTGTAATATTTATAATAATTACCTGTTTCTATCATACGTTAATTTTCGTGGAACGAAATTATGTAATGGAAAACGGAGAATGCGAGATACCTGAGGTTACATCAATATCGGGAAGAATTTGCGGCGACTAAATGAAAAATTCCATATCACGAGGCCATGTCGATATCAAGGGCGTTCATTGCCGTCGCGACGTCGGCGCTCGTATCGAAATATCGACGTAAAAATTACGGTGCAATAAGAAACTTTCCCGAGGCATTTCTTCCATAGAAACAGAATAAAAGCATTAAAGTACAATCATCCTAAGGCCAACGGTATCCGTAATGTTCAGGTATCGAAGTATCGAAGCTATAATTGTTTCATTTCTCTGTCGCGTCGGCGTCGTTTCGAACGTAAACAAACAGTTAACTCCATCGTTGCTGGGAAAGCTTTATGCCTGAGCAAGTATTAATTTTAATATAAATTTATTCTAGTACATTTATTGGTAAAATTTATCGGTACCATCAGAAAGAGAAAAATTATTCTATGAAAGCTGAATAATTGAAAAATAAAAGAATAAAGAAAAGAAATTAGGTCATAGCAGGATCTTACATACAATGTTCAGATTTTTAACACTTTTTCTTTTCAAAGCTATGCTGTATAAGAAACAATAGACCGGCAATAAAGGAGTGTTTTAACAGGTCTAATTTTCAAGCTTTTGTTCTACGAGCTTTTAACCCACTGAAAAATTCCCAGTAGAAAGTAATACGAAAGGAACTATTGTAACCAATGTAAAAAGTATAACTTCATTTCCTCTTTTCGTACCAACTGAATTGTATGTTATGCTTCCCTCGTAGTCACAAGGAACTCTTGGAACAAACGTATCTCCCAATCGTTTAAAACAGCGAAGATATTAGGCGATCCGTTTCCAGTGGGATACCCTATACATCAGAAGTAATATTCCCATAGGTATTCCAGAGGCAGCAGCTGGTTATTTACGCAGGGGCTTACAAACCCAGCGTGGACTAGGCGGATGGCAGAGGATTTACATGAGAAATTTCACTATTTCCACCCCATTCGCGGTTCTACGTTTTCCCATTTTTCCGTTGAATCTATCTCTTTGCATTTCTGGTTCACTTTACGAACACGAGATACTCTCGTCGTTCGTCGTAATAACCACTTTGGTACCAATTCTCCACAATTTCACGATGTAACATAATTAGTCTCTGATACGTGTGTCAATGTACGTCGCGTCGACCCTGTACCATGTAAATGGTCGCACAATTTCATTAGCTCGCTAATGATAACCTCGAGCACAAACTCGACACGCGTAAATACTCGAGAAATTGAACTGGTTACAAATGTTTTAATGTAAAGTGAAACCTTTCAAAACAATTTTAATGGGTCGAGTATCTTATTCTGACCTGCTTCTGAAGAGATTTACTGAATTAATAAGAAAAAAGAGCGTTGTAAAATTCCAATTGCAACCAAGACAATTAGGTAATGTGCCTTTCTGATGATCTTTTTTTTTACATGTAATATAGCATAATAATTACAAATTTATTTGAAAAATATAATATCATGTGTAGGGCGGTCTCATGTTACACCTCGAATATTGACTCTAGTGAAAATTTGTACAAAAGTACTCAAAGTACACCATAAAATTATAGACAAAATTACTCGAATTTTGTTAAGGCTCCAAAGTGATGTCCAAATTAAATTGCTTTTTATTTGAATTTGGACATATTAAATAGTACGACCTTCAAACAAACTCCCCACAATTTTTGTTATTAAAGACTTTCTTCAAATTTCACTAACGTCCATATGCATATACATACGTGAGAATTCCTGATTGTATTGTTATTATTTTGTATTATTTTCCTCATTCTAGAAAAGATACTAAACTCCAATCACGATAATATGAACAGCAAAGAGAAGAGCATGATTCCAGTGATAAGAAGACTGACCACATGGTCATAATCTTTTGTTTACCGACAGTACAAGAGTTGTTTAGATAGCTCGCTCGATATAAGATACGTCAATTAACTTTTGAAACTGGTCAAGTATGTTTCAACATCATTGAAAATCGCGTCATGCAACACCTGTTAATTCTAATACCCAGAATTGGTATAGATTAATTTCCATTCAAAAAACTGCAAACGCAGTATAACGCACGCAGAATTTAATATTTCAATATCATTACAATCTTATCAATGAACCATTTGCATTAACCATTCCTTCCAAAAGCCTACGCACTTGTCCAATCCCATTAAAACAAATATTTGAACGAGTTTTGCAATGTTTTGTCCAAATCTTAATCATCTCTTCGATCGTCAAGTAGTCCCAGTGAAGCTATGCAAGTTACACCACGATGATGCGTATGCAAGCTCTAACAGCGTGTTATTAGCGATACGTGCGTGAACTCGTTTCAAATTGACGACGACGGACTGGCTGCCGGGCAATTGAAGCACGCATGAAAAGAAGTCAACGACCCCGAGAATTTCTGCTTGTACCAAAGACCTCGTCGATGAAGCCATTAATACAATTACATATTCAAAGTCTAGAGAAGACGATCAACGTCCCGAGTAACTGCCTCGGGGGACAAACTCGCAAACAGGATGGAACGTGTCGGATGGACGCAAACCTCGGCCAGAGGATCGAGTGTGTAGAATGAAGAGAGACTCACCGACAGGATGGAGGGTCATTCCACGGCAAATCGATCACTTTCTTTGGCCCAGATTTTGTTCCAAATGAAATATATAATGTACTTTAAGTGAAATTAAGGTGGGGTTAAGTCATCATTTTGCACGTTTCGAAACTGTTTGAGAAATACAAGCTTTCAAATATTGCGATTTTTGCCCATATTCGTGAAAATGGGTCGTACATTTGAATGTTTTTCTCTGGAACTGTTCATCCTATTGACCTCCATTTTTTTTTTTGTTTATTTTAACCGGGATGGAGTGCTTTTTCTCAATATATTTTTCTTTGGAACAGATCTGATTTTTGCAATATTAAAAATGATAAATAAATTTGTTGGTATATGCAACAGTTAAATATTGGATTTAGCATGAATGGGATATACGCAGTCAAGTACACATTTGAAACGAGTATATAAATTTTTGTATTCAGCTAACTTCACTCGACATTCGCCCCGCAAGTATTATCGCATTGACATGTACAAGCAAAGGTTATAATAAATTCTAATTAATTATCGGAAATTACATTCTGAAATTACAGTCTGTGTGCACAGTCGTTCCATTCCACTAAAAATTCCTAATAACAACAAAATTCTTATTTTGCAAATAGCACACCTCGAGGTCACGTTTTTAAAAATTCAAAAGAATTATCAATGCATTCCTTGAAGTTTTCTTTACAAACTAGCTAAGTTTCATTCTGGTGTTCTTTCGATTAGCGTCGTAATAAAATATTAAAGACAACCGCCTCGTACCGCATCAGGTAGACGTGATATTATGGGACGAATCACCTGTATTCCAAATTTTATTGCGCCCTTACTTGACATGTCATCGGAACGAAGCCTAACTATTTTGTAGAGAACACTTTGAGCAATACGATAGTATAGTCGCTGGTAGGGATTTTGTGAGGTCGTAAACCGAAACAACAGTTATTGCTTTATTGACACAGGTAATTGATCCCTAGTACGACAGGGATGTCGCGGATCCAAGATATGCATGTCCATGTTGCACCCTAGGGCACCAAGATTAAATATAAAACATCAAAAACTGTTGACGATGATTGGTTAACTAAGTTCCTACCTACCACATTATTTTCAATAAGTAGAGTCCTTTTACAAAGTGCTGATTCAATAATGCTGCAATTTGTTAAAAAATACTCTCTAATATTAATATTATCTTAAAAGAATTTAAGAAACTTCTGAAATTAAAAAAATTAAAAAAATGAAACAATTGAACCTCCTTAAAATAAAAGTATCAGAAAGTAAAAAGTGATATTTCTCGTCATTATTATTAGTTTAAAACATAAATATTTGAGTCAGTTTGATAAAACTAAACTACAACCTCTCCCAGAATGTACTTTACAAAACGAAAACGTTTTATGGTAATCGATTCATCCATTACAGAATTATGCGTGAACATACATACGAAGAATAAAGTTATTGAAATATGAACCTACTAATTCTGATATCGTACGGTCCTGAACGAAAAGTCAGCTCTATCCTTGTCTAAAAAGGTGTGAGATTACTAATTGCGGTCAGCTTAAGTTGTAATGATCATAAAGATTTTGCGAGCTCACGAGATCCCTACCAGCAGGTATAATTATCTCGCATTTTTAAAAACGCGACCTCGATCTAAATTTTGCAAAATAAAAATTTCATGAAAATTTTCAATATTTTTAACATTAGTTTTCAATCGAATAATAATATATCGATGAAGAGTCTCTCCCGGTTAAAATAAAAGAAAAAATGGAGGTCAATAGGATGAACATTTCCAGAGAAAAAAATTCAAATGTACGACCCATTTTCACGAGAATGGACAAAAATCGCAATATTTGAAGACTTGTAAACCCTTCCTAATTTCGCGTAAACTACAATATATTTCATTTGGAACAAAATCCGAGACAACGACCAAAGAAAGTGATCGATTTGCCGTGAAATGACCCTGAAGCGTGTCAGATGAAGACAAAGAGGAGGATCCCAAGCGAAGAAAAGTCGGAGGTCGTCGGTCGTTGGGAAAGGAAAACGGCAAGAAAGGGATTCAATTAGATCTTCAATGGAGCTTGTATACGAGACGCTTATAGCCACTTGCGATCGCTGGGCTCAGCTACCGACTCACGATGACCTGACCAGGATTCCCGTGAGCTTCGCTCCCCCCTTCGTGACCCCCTCTGCCTGCTCCGGGAGCTCTTTCACTTGGCAAAGTTCGGGCATCGCTCCAAGATGCCGCAGAAATCGCGTGCCACGTTAGAAATTCAGGCCAGTTTGAACTTGGCTCGATGCGGCACCAGCCAAATTCCGCTGGACGAACACGCGTGGGTTTTGGCCAAGCTCCTGTGATCAGGAATCTGTGCATACTTCTCAGCATTTTTCTGCGTTGAGAAGGTTTGACGGGCCAAGGAGTCTCATGGACCATCTCATCCTCTTATAATTCAAACTACAATTTGGTATTCGGCTTCTGAATAGAAATGAAGAGTAAGATTCGTAGACACTGTTAATGAAGTATAAATTGAAGGATGTATATTGAAACGCGAATTTTTAACCGGAGGAGAGTCTATCATGGTACTAATGGAGGTCAAGCTTCAGGCTACCACGTAAACGGAGCTCCTAGGGGTCCTCGTTCGTTGAATGTTTAAATTGACTGCTGTCAAAGGAACAAATTCTTTTCCATTTCAAAGCTAGTAAACGTAATCCTGAAGGGAGATATCATAAACACGATACATAAATTAAATAACTAAATAATTTCCCTGTGCATCAAACGTAAAAATGATAAATTTAAAAAATGATGCACCTTTTCAAAAAATCTAAAAATAATCACACATCTGTATTTATTAAAAATGTTCCCATTATATAAAGATAAAGATTAAATTAAACGTGATTACGTTAATGCGACATGACGCAACTGGTCTCGTACGTTTTCACGTAATTTTAACGACCGATGAGATTCATCCAAATGCAATCTAGGTGTCGACGCAGAGGAAATTGGTATCGAATGACGAGAGGAAGAGACCCATTCGTGAATCGCGTGATCAGTTTTTGGTGTTGAACCGCGTCTGACTGTGGGGAAGTAATTACGATAAGTGTGAGCATGATTCAGGATCACAGGGCGGGGTGGTCGGGTTTCACCGACTGCTTCTTCGGATTCCAACTAAATTTACATAGTGCCAGTTAAATATCCGTTTCTCGAGCGTGAATCGTAATTACCGAGCCACGATCCCAGCGAGTTCCCGAAATTAGTGGCTAATCGCGTTTAAACCAAGTAACTGGGGCTAGGATTAGTCGAATAATTTAATTTTCCGACATTTTAGAGGTGCGTGAATGCTACGGATAAAATTTAAACATCAGTAATCCGACTATTGCTATACAAATATTATTACTGAAATATTATTATTGAAATATAATAATTCGAGTCTTATTATTCGAACACCAATATTTGGCTAATATTATAAACCGAATAAATTTTAAATATTTCTGTACGAATGTGAAATGTATTCTGTAAAGAAATATTTCCCAATCAATCTGCCATGTTTGACGGAAGAAAATTGAACAACAAGGAAACAATGAGTTACGCAGGTGTGCGTTGAGCGGATCTACCATACGAAAAATAAAAAACATTTTTAACCCAACATATTTCGTATTCATCGTGCACGCGTTAGTTTGGTATTCGCGCAATATGGAAACGCAATTGCAAAATAGTGATCGTTTTACGGAACGGATCGCTTCGTGAAACGTAATTACTTTTTCACTGTGCAATTTCGTTTTGCTTGCGTGGAGTAAACCATGCGTTGTTTACTTGAACAAAAACAGACTGGATTGAAATTAAAGCAAGTAACACAAGATTCAGTAATTGCGATGTAACAAAAAGAAAATTATTTTAGACTGGTCTTTTTTTTTCCTGGAATACATGTGGGCTTCATTTTTAGATATTGCACTCTCGCGTATTCTTGATTGTGTATACAATCTTATATACATAATATTAAACAATTCCCTTATCAAATTCATCATTTATATTTACAACAGCAAAAAAAAAACGAATACAAACTTTGATTAACGTATTAATTTTAACAGAATTAACTGCAATATATTCCTAACAATCCGAATATCCCCCAAAACCATGAAATGTTTGTTGTCCAAGGATTACTTCTAACTAGGGAGGGACTTCATCTAACTATATTTATTTTTTCTAAAGCCTGAGAACAAACCAAATTAATTTTCGACTTCTTCCGAAATAAAAATATTGCTAATGACGTACCGAAATGTTCGCGATAAGGCAATTGTGCGTGCATACGTTACGAGTAGAAGTGACAAAGTACTTTATTTCGCACTTACCTTGTACTCTTTCTTCGCCGAAATTGCACAAAACATAGACAACGAAAGAAGTCAACGGGGCGCCAAGTAAAAATTCACTCTGAGCCAAGTTTCGTAGGAAAAAAAAATAATACGCGGCAAAACACCGAAATACAGCTCGGTCGTTGAATCCAACGCGAATGCATAAA
Organism: Hylaeus anthracinus; assembly: GCF_026225885.1. Lineage (NCBI taxonomy): Eukaryota > Metazoa > Arthropoda > Insecta > Hymenoptera > Colletidae > Hylaeus > Hylaeus anthracinus. The sequence goes on along the minus strand of NW_026534344.1, from coordinate 9,970,832 downwards.
TTAAAAAATCTACAAACGCAACGTATGGACAAAGACTGAATAAAATTATTTGTCACGTGGAAACGGTACGTGCTTTGTCAGATGTATGAAATGTAATTCACAAGTAACGGTAGGCAATGAACGAAAAAGTGTGAAGAATGAAATATTCTAAATTTTTATGAATTAAATTTCATTTTCTAAATCATACTTTTGATGTATGCGAAAGACACGTAACTGTGTTCATTCGAAAAATGAGTCGAACGATAAATTATTTATTCATGACTGATCTACTTTAAGTTTAAATTTTCGTTCAAGTATAGCATTATCGCAAATAGTATCGTCATTCTTCAGGGACATGTCGGTTAAAGCTGTTTAGTTAATATTTATGATACCAAGTGTTATTACCAATAATATATACAGATAACTCGATCATTGTAATCTTATCTAAATCCAATGACGTAGTTTATCGTCCTAGTAGAAATTATTGCAAACACTGTGTAAATAAATAAGTTGCAAATTTAACTGTTAACCCAAGGAATCCCGCGTTAACCAGAGTTCGTACGTGGCGCCATCTATTTGTCACTCCAGGAACTATTACGCTAAATAAAGAAGTAAATTAAAAAATATCGCCAAATTGATAGTTGTACGATTATAATAAAATTTATCGAAAAGACTGACAAAACACACAAAAGTAATAAAATTTAAAATTATAACAATTATCGATGAGAAGCATGATATTATTGATGAGCAATTTCATTAGAAATTTAGTCATTATCTTAGCTGATACATTTTACAATCGATACAATAGTAAATAATTATATCAGGGAGTAAATCATTTACTGGATCGATGACAGTATAAAGCACTTGCTCAGTTGATAATGTCGATCTCTGTATACGTTGCGTAAAGCGCTGCTCCAGCGAGAAGAGCGCCTAATTGTTCTTAATTAGAGTAAATTGAAGGTTACCAGGGGACAACTAAATGTGAACCAATCCATGGCATCGTCCTCCTCTCAACCAATAGTGAGTCTCGATTATACTGACGATCACCAATCATAGGGCAAAACTTATCGGCGCTACGAGCGCCAACTCGATGTCCTAGATTAAGCTGAACATAATGATTTCGTTTCTCTTACTCTCATATTTCACGTAACGAACGAGTGCAATGATTATAATTAAAAATTGCAGTCAGCAACCCTGTCAATCTATTCGTGTAAAAAAATTACATACCACATGTCAAAGTTTGGAATATTTCATACATCTGACACTGCCCACGTAGTTTCTCGAATGCTATACGATAATTATGAAACATTTAGTGCAATATTATGAAAATAACGATTAATATTAAAATTACAAATAAATGAAACGGTGAGGAAGACACGATTTAAAATGTACTTACCTCGAACGTAGGGACGAAGGCACTGGGTCCATCGAAAGCTGGCACTGGCACTGGCAGTCCCCTGTCCTGCAACAAATAAACATTATCTTTAGTATTGTATTACCCGTCTAATGGGGATTCTTAATCTTAACTGTAGAAGTAGTCCGATATGTAGAAGATTCGCTAGTACATGCCCGGCTAGCTCAGTCGGTAGAGCATGAGACTCTTAATCTCAGGGTCGTGGGTTCGAGCCCCACGTTGGGCGAAATTTTTTTTCTTTTATATTTCAACAAAAAATACTTTTTGATACTTATACTTTCCAGTCCCATTACATACAATAATGCTAATGTGTTTACTTTGAAAAGGTAATATATTTTTAAACGCCAGTGAGGTATTATGTAGCGTGCTATCCTGCTTCGTAATCGAGTTACATGTTTCATGTGAGTCATACGGAACCCTATCGATCAGTCTCTACATACTGCAGGGAAATTGATTACAAAAACTCTTCCCAAAAATACATTCATTGTGTATTAGTAAACGCAAGCAGGCTACATGACTTTGTTACATATTTAAACGTAAACCATATCGTAATGAAGTCCAGTTCGCTGTAGAATTTAATTAACGAGGACTAATATTAGGGAAACTTTAAACAAATATTTAGTACGTTTGGGCACTTGGCTTCGAGCCATCTTCAAAATCTAAAAATATTAGCAAATAACATTCAATATTTCCAGATTCAGTTTATACTGCGTTAGACATGTCTGGCATTCGTGCAACGAGCAAGTCAAAGTGGCCGACGTATTTTTGGACCACGATTCGAGCCCGTTCCATAATTAGAAACAGTTAAAACAACTCCATTAACGTAAGCATTGGTCCTTCCCGAACCGTAAACCGTAAAAATATCATGTCGCTCAACGAAATCGTCGGAAAACAACAAACAGGATATGAGAAATAAGTTTCGTTCATTTACATTTTTACTCGCGCTGAAAACAAACATTTCCTTCGTGGAACTTTATAGTGATTCTTAAACGGGCAAAAATTGCACTTAAGTATTTTTACTTTGAAATGCAGACGAAAATATGTAAGTTGAAAAATATGCTATTCCTTTTTACTCTTGAAATCGACTGAATCCTCTTTAATTACAATTCATTCGAACCATTTGTAAAACTTCCAACTGTTGTAATTAAAAATTGTGATAATAATCACAAAGATGCAGTGAGAAAATTAAAAAATGTTCTCAGCTTGATTTAGTAGCTGACATGCTAATACACGAGCTGCGCCGCTTTAAAGTTCAGTCAGTGGGGTTTGCTCGGTTCTATCTGAAGAGTCATGGCAAAAAGATAATAGAAAATCTAAAATCTATCTACCCTGTAGAATTTGATACCTCGAGTCGTCATCGAAAATAATAATTTTCATCTGTCCTTTACTCGAACCGACTGTAGTCAGATAAAATCAATTGACTGCTCAAGGTCACCGAGGGGTTATCCCTACCATCCCCTTTAACTACCCTGTCGCTCTATCTCTCGTTTCCTCGCGCAAACCTTTCTGTCCTTCAAACAAGGCGGCAGGCTAGGTCTCTACAGTACCGCTCGCACCTATTAGATCGATCAAAACATCTTCCCTGTCTTCCCAGTTGACTGAAAGTAATTAAAGTATCCATGCAGAGCTTAACAATATTTGAAGAACTTTTCTCAACATGCCTGTAAAATTGTATTAAAGCATCCCCAAACTCTAAACAGAAACTATTCGACCCTCAAAACACGGGTATCTTCGATCGATCGATACCCCAAAATTTCTCCTAAGTTACAGGAAACACCAGGCTTACCTTGACCATCTCCAGGATCTCCGCACACTTGATCCTTACGTTCTGAAATGGACAGTTCACGCTGAGCCTCAGTATCACCGGTAGATGCAACGTCACCAGGCTCAGGTACTTGTTGGCCTGCGCCTGCCTAGGCCCGTCCAGCGCGTTTCCCAGATTCAGCATCCTGCCAACGTCCCCAGGTGTCACGTCAGGGCTCTCCAGCACTCTACCGCTCTTGAAAGAGACATCCTCGTCCTGCGAGAGCGGCCTCTTGATCTGACCAGCGCTGAACTTCCTCTCGTCGTTCTTGCGCAGATAATCCTGAGGCTGGTCGGGCCGTCCACAGCGCTGACGATCCTCCAGGTGATCATCTTCGCGAGCGAAGATCTCAAAATTCTGCAACTTCATGTCTTCGGACCGATTGTCGTCGAGTTGTCTGTGATAGATTTCGTTCGCGTTCTCATTTTCAAAGCCATCCAGCGTGTTGAACACCACTCCGTCGCGGTTCCTGATGGCGATCTCTGTCTCGTCGAAGGAAACGTCATCTCCGCTATCATAACACCTTCGATCCCGCGATAAAACGTCCCCTGTGGGACGATAATTCAAATTTCTGCGATCGAAGTTAGCTGCCAGATTATCGTCGAACTTGGGACTCTTTCCGTAGATCCTCGTGTCAGAGTCCAGATCGTCATCCTCCAACTGCTTCTGCTTCGCCCCCTTCACCTTCACGTAATTCTTCGCCTTTGGTCGATCCTCCAAAGTCACTTCGTTCAATCTCTCATTCGACGACGACCCGATGTACTTCCTCTCGCTCTCGCTGCTAGACCCGAAACGGGTCTCTGAACCTTCCTTGAACCTCAGGCATCGGTCCTGTTCGATCTTGAAGCCCTTTCCCTCATCTGACGACGTCGAGTGACCCGATCTGCGGCAAACCAAAGCCAGAGATTAAATTTGGGTGAGTGGGAGATTAAATTTGGGACGAATCTAATTAACAGGGGTGAATTGTACGAGGAACTATTTAATAAGGGTCATTCTTGGATATTACTAGTCTAAGGGCTAGACTATATTCTGAATCAAGAAAGAATCCATTCATCGTCAACGCATTTGATGACATTGGCTCGGAAGTAATAATTGTAAAAAAAGGGGGGTGCATTTATCCAATTTTAATAAACTGATTTCAATTTCTCTGTACTTAGCCAAACAATTCGAACTTTGTTCGTATCTCAAGATGTTAATCTAGACAGCCTCTCTCTGACCTGTAGCTCCCCACGTCGTATCGTCTCCTCTCGTTTGGGGTGCCATAACCAGTCTCGTTCCCCAAGCGTCCATCCACGCAATCGAAGGAGCCCGACGGATATCTTTCTATGCACTCTAGACTGCTGTCCTCCAGAAAAGGAGGGTTCTCCGTGACGCTCTGGGGGAAGAAACCTTCCGTCCTGAACGTGTCCTGGAGTAGCTGCTGCTGATGCGGAAGTTGTTGCACGTTCTTCGGCGCCGACTTCGTCGGCGAGCGCTCCACGCTCATGTCGTATCTTCGCGTGAAAGGTAACGCAGCCATCGATTAGCGTGGACGAAAAATTCAGGCGGAAGTGAATGGGAAAACTAGCAGCGTTTGATCGAGGGCCGGGTGACTCTGTGAGTTTTCTCCTACCATTTAATGAGGGCCTTGCATCGAGACGTAAATATTATCTTTCCCACGGAACGGGCACCGGAGAGTTCATAAATCATTAATGCGTTTACCGGGGATAGAGCGGAACTGTACGTCTATGAGTCAGGTTTGGAGAAAACAGGTTGCTAAATTCTATGTCATAAGTGTAAGAATGAACAAGTATTTAACTATTTTTTTACCGTATGCGTTAGGTCTGAAGAAAACGAGTTGCTAAATTCTATGTTTTGTGTGTAAGAATGAACCCGCCATTTTTTTTTTTTACATGCGTCCGCTTTTTCCCAGTGATATCCAACTAGAAACGCGACGATTGCAATAACGTTTCGGAAAGAAATATTCTACCTAGTTCCAGTTTATATCTGCATGCAGCTGTAATACTTTCGAAGCAAAATAAAGTATTTATAAATTCGCTTTGTGTAGTTGGGTGCGTGAGATAAAAGAGTTATTGCATTAGGATGTTACATATGCAATGTATAATATGAACCTCTTAACCTCTTCTTCACGCCCTTGGGCACATACGTGGACGTATAGTTTTTTATAATTATAATTACTGTCGATAATATAATAAAAAGAACAAAAGTAGTCCCTGAAGACGTTAAATGTCTTTACGTTTATGGGTGTGTCAGATACCAAGTGCAATACGTAATCACTTTGTCAACAATGTAGAAACAAAAGGATTTTCTGTCCAATGCCAATACGTGAAAAATCTATAGCATATCGCAACCGCAAGTGACAAAATTCGTGGACAAATTCTAGCTCAGATTCCGTGGTTACAAGTGAAAGGAGCTGTCTCAACATTGATACTGGCGGTCTTATCATCGAGTCGTATCGGTAGAAGTCATGTTCCCATCATGCTACACACTCACCTTCCATCTTGGCTCTTGAACGTCCCCCCGAGGTCCTCAGCGTCCTCCATCTCACCAGTGTCGTCCCAGTGATTGGGGCTTCCAACGCCCCCCAACCATCCCTCGACGGTGTTCCTGGCCGCAGCCAGGGCGATGTTTCTGGCGGTTTCATCCCTCGCGCATAAAGGCGCTAAAAATCTGCTAACGATCTCGACCTCGTCGCCCTTTGTGGAGGTGCCGCTAGCCGAGGAACTGTTCGAATCTCTGTACATCTCGTCTTATCTTCTCCTCGATATTTCTCCTCTTTCTCTACACCTCTATAATATCTTTGAAAATTCGCGACCTGCGCGCGAACGCGTACAAACAATACACAGGCTTCAATTCGACGAGATATTTCGAAGCCGATTTGGAAAATTGTGTATTTAATTTAATATAATTTAATAACGTAGTCCTTAAGGTACGTCGAGGACCAGTGTCAGAATCTTCCTCGTCGAAGGAGCTGGAACATAAAAGAGGGAAGGTTGATTGGTTAATATACGGATGGTTATATTTTATAGGAATAATAGGCACATTATGAGTGATGTATAGTTGAATATTTATTTCAGAGTGCGACCGAATCGAAACGAACCTTTTAAAGAAAACGATCGATCTCCTTCTGTCTTTCGGTTGATTCCCTGTCCCGTCGTTCTGCTCGTTCTGCTGTCTCTTCTGTTTCGTCTCGAGGCGCGAATGTTGCTGTTATCTCAACGGCAACACGTTACATTATTCTTTACATCGTTACGCGACTTCCCTGTCGAAGAGTCTGCGGAATTCTGTTGCAATTGAGGTGGGCTGTCCTCGGTTCCGCGTGGATCGTCGACGTCGACTTAATCCATTGGACGACTGCAAGCAAACGGAAGAAAGGAATGGTGTAATTTTCAATTGTTCTTTACTATTAAAATCTATTTGGGACTTAATTCCCCAAAAATACTTTACTTCGGCGTCACATACAGCATGAATTCGACTGCCAGTAGGACTCTTTAAAAATCGTTGTTTAATCAACAGCGTGCAAAATGAAAATTGCACATGCATTAATTTCCTCAAAATTAATTCCCAAGGACGACTACAATTTCGGAGCAATTCGACTGTCTGGTCCTCTTTAATAGGCACCTCACGATGACGTGGAGATTAACGTCGATCGAACATTACGCAACGTTTGCAATTGAAAGCTGGCAACTCAACCGCGGAGTTGTGAACTTTAACGTAATCACCGTTGCATTGTGCCAGTTGATTCTGGTTCCCAAATCGTTAACCCGTGACGACTTTCTGGTGCGTTAACGCGCGTTCACGGATCGATTAAGCCCGAACCGAACTCGTTCGATCGATCGAGCTTCGCCCTGTCGAGTACGGACGAGCACGTAAAAAAATTCGATCGCTGCGCCTAGCAAACAGGAACGAGCGATTATCGGGGCCGCTTACGCGATTAGTCGATGTCAGGCTGCGGCGGTCTTCCCATTGATTGATCGACCCCCACGAGGCAAGGCCTAGGTCAAGGCCATCGAGGTCAGGAAATAAGAGAGGTCGCGTGAACGCTGCAACTTATCTGGAGGGGGAGGCTGCGCCATCCAGTATCTTCAAGAGGATAAAACGGGGTGCATTCGCACACTCGAACCGGAGAGGCCTCGCATCGATTTCTCGACGTTATGCTTGCTACGGGTTGCAAACAGTTATCCAATCGCTTTTTTATATCGTTCACAACAGGACCTTTACTTCTTCTTCGATTATAATACATTCGTGATCAGATCCGTTTAATTATAAACAATTGACGGTTGAACAAATCAGTTACTACGTTTGCTGCCGAATAACCTAATTCATATTCTAAGAAAAAAATAAAAACGTAGACGTAATTCATGTAGTCAAATCGACGGAGACCCCTGATTTCCCAGAATCGATTCATAGATCCCTATGTTAGACTAGTTGTTGAATTAAAGATCAACATACATGTTTACGTTTCGTGCTTATACAATTTTGTTCTCCCTGTGTACTACTCTAGCGGTTAGAAAATTATCAGGATTATCGAGACAAGTCTATTTTTTGAAGCGGTAACCCAAGAAAGAGACGCAAGAATAAATTAAACTAAGTAATAATAATAATAATACCCATAATGAACTACAGCTATGATCCCTTAGAAAACTCCAAAAAAAAAAACACCTTAAATACTGTTGCAGCTTCGTAATAAAACAACGATAATGAACACTTGCTTCAGAGTGGGTAATTTCCTTAATAGCTAATAAGCATTCAAGGTAAAGCACATCTTCGATGCTATAAAGTTGCAAGTAAAATTGAATACCATAATAATCATAATAATAATGACAGGTCTTCATCGAACGAAATTAAATATAATAAACCGAAACTCAGGTAAATGTTGGTTGCAATTACAGTGAAGAAGCGAGGCGCGGCTGCACGCCACTGCAAATCTAATCTCGAGTATGATAATTCTTAATAGACGACGTATACGAAAGTTGGAAATGTAATAAAAGAGGAAAAAAGGTAACAACGATAATAGCATAATAGCAAGGCGTAACAACGAGATACGAAGTTCAGAAGAAACGTTGTAATCGCAGCAATTTCTTAACAGGTGAGATGCATTCCGTTTTGCAACAAAAAGGAATTGCGCAAAGCATCGCGCACAACCGCGGCATTAACCGGCAATAAAAAGTTCCCTGCTTGAAAGAATTCGATCCCACGCACCGAAACGCGCCCATAACGCGCGTTTTCCTATTGCAAAAACAAGAACGGCTGCCATGAATTCGTTTCTCGATGATCTGTAATTCTGCCTTGTCGGAAGGATCGCGAAAATGGCCAGTTTTGGAACAGAAATATTTTTGTGCCAAGCGTATATGGAACATTCACGATAACGAGGTCTCGATTTATTTAGGCAAGTGTTTCAGTTGCAAAGGAAGCACTCGTCGGTGCAAAATATAGAGTAGCTTCTGTAGAATATATTTAGCATATTAATGTGTTCTGTCTATCTTCGAGAAGAGGCGGGAATAGCACAACAGCTATTTCGCGACACTTATCGAGGATTCGCTGTGCCTCCCAAATTATTGAGTTCTTGATGACCTTACCTTATACCTTTTATACAGAGAATGACCTAAGGAACTGATTCATGTAAAATCTTTAGTATTTTTACTATTGTTACTCGCTACAGACCTATATCTAGACCCAGCTGTTCTCCCTGTTTAACCAGTCGGCTGTGGCGTCCTCTTTTCAGAGCGCGCACCTATGTGTGTCGTGAGAATCAAGCTACGACAGGTATAGTCGTCAAACACGGTATAGTATTGGATCGCAAAGACGGCTGTACAGGGTGTTACCAGATTAAATGGCCAAACATAAAAGATGAATTTAGGAAACCAAAACAAAAAAGAATTTCTTCTAGAAATATGCTCGCAAACGTATCGTTCAAGAGTTATTCATTTCTGGAGTTACAAAATAATAGTAATGAATATAGCAAAATAATCTCTATAATGAGATTCTAATTGCATTAAATATAAAAAAAAAAGAAAAATAGTAATGGATAGACTGCGGATCTTTACGCAGAATAAAATCTTCGCGAACTTTACTTTCAATTTTTTTTGTATTGTCCCATATTGTTTGCATTTTGTAAGTTCTTGTACATTCAAATTTCCTATAAATGCGTAAAGATCCGCAGGCTAGTAATGAATAATGTCGAAATGTCCTTTTCCTTGTTTTGAAGATCGTTGATACGCTTTTGCTTGTAAAGAAAAGCATATCAATGATCTCCACATGTGCCAAGCAGGGTTTGAATTATAATCAATCGCAATTTGTAAATTAAGTCATTAATTTATACAAATTTAATCCAATCAATTCAATTAATAAGTATTTTAAATAAATAAAAGCATTAAACAAATTATTGAAAAGAAATTATTATTATTATTATTATTAAAAAGCAATAAAGATAAGTTTATTATTTAGGAATGATTTATTCCTAATTCCTAATAGAATAACTACAAAAATAAATAACTCTTGAACGAAACATTTGCGAGCATATTTCTGGACGAAACATTTTTTTTTCTTTTGGGATTCAAAATTCACCTTTTAAGTTTGGCTATTTTATCTTAAATAACCAATGGTAACTAAATATCATGCATGACGAATATACTCGTCATGACACGAAATACTGCTTTTTCTCCATTACGAGTATACTCGTAAATCACAGCTGACTGGTTAAAACTATTTGTTTCTCGAAAAGAGTACTAAAAACGACCATTCTCGACCACTGTCCTTCCCATCAGCGCGCAATATTTATTTTTCTCTTTTATTCTCCCCGCCTTTCATCGCCTCGTTCCCTTCGAAATTTCACCACTCGAGGCCTCTTTCGCAAACGCATCGATCGCCCGCACTCGATGCGCGAAACAAGGGCCGGCCAGGGTCGTTGTTTGCCATTTTTAATATCTCGTTTCGGTTGCAGCGTTTCTCGTTTCGCGGAAATCGATGGGACCGCGGGAAAGGGGTCGGCCACGACGATAAGAGTATCGCGGGACGATATTTACTAGGCGAAAGGACACGGGAAAACGACGAAAAAGAAATTCGACAGTCACGGTAGGAACCGGGAAGAGCAACGAGCGCGGTCACGCACTCGCGATGCAACCGCGGCATAACGGCGAGGTTTATCGTCTGGATGAAGCAAAAGAAACACGAGAAAAAGGAAAACCGTCGGAAGAAAGAGCGCAAAACGGTGTTTCAACGTTTTCAGCGTTTCTTCGAGGCGATCTACGGAACGATCTAAATATTTATAATTCCCCAAAGCCTAACCCTTCCATTCGCACCGCTATGAATTATTAATGTCGCGCCGTGCTACCGTATGCCAGTGCACGTCGCCGTGCATTTCTGATACGTGTACTTTGTCTTCGAGATATAAGGATGGTCAGGGCCCTGCGGATGTACGAGGCGATAAAACGCTCGCCTCGCGTGCCTAGAGGCCTGAAATTAAATAAAATCTGGATAAATCGTAGCGATTCTCCAGTATTCGTCCGTGTGTCTGCTTGAGACTAGGGCTGAGACTGTTTGGATGACTTCATTTGAAGTAAACATGGAAAATAAATTGTTCAAGTATTAAAATATTTTCGTACATTCCCACTAACGCTTTCGACTAGCCACCAGTAATATTTAGGTGTTAAAAAAGTATTACACAATTGTAGTATTACATGATGCTTCCAGAACTCAAGTTCAATGTTTGTTAAACATAGAATAATTTTCAATTCTTCGATCAATCAATGCTTTGATCGCTTGCTCCTGTACCTCTCTTACGCGTTGATTGATCGAAGTGATTGTCGAACGAAATTCTAAATTTCAAATCACCCCTATATTACCATGCATAAATACCAAAGAATAACAAGACTGCAATTAGGTATTTGGGTTAATTTAATATTTGAATATTTGTTAATATAGATTTATACGATTCAATGCATACTGATGTATAATTAGAAATAACACTATATGCAAATCAGTTAGAGACCAAAATAAGTATACTAATTTCGACAAGTCCTAATTGGAACAGAGCGGAGATGTGTAGGTACTTGAAATAGGCAATGGTATATAAATATTAGAATTCCTTCAACGTCTTTAAGTCACTGTACGTGTAATTATTTGAAACGGTAGATGTGACGTGAACAGCACAAGTAACTATTTTTATACTAGATCACGAACGTACGTAATATTTCTACCGATTACATAACAAATATATATAATTCGAAATAACTTTTCCATTTCAATTTCAGTAAATAGTACTAAATCCAATAAGTACTTAAATATTACATTGCATTCGTATCGTAAAATTAAAAACTCCTAAATGAATTAAAAGTTTATAGAGCGTGTGATTTTCTGAAATATCTAATTAAAGTTTTATGAAACCTTATACCTATAATACGGTATAATGGTTATATTTTATCTAACCTTCATGGATTGAGGTTAAAATTATAGCTTCGATGCAATTAATCTATCAAACATTTGAGACATAGACTTCCAGCATCTTTCTACTTCAGTTTCTAATTTACGATACGGTGCATTGAAATTGCATTTCTGCTTTTTATCAAAGAGCTCTGTTTAAATCACGTCACCGACCGTCGACACTTTAGTCGTTTAAGATAATATTGACATGTTGTACCAATCGTAGTTCAGAATTTCGTAACGCTGAGCGATACAAATTGCTAAATAATAAATCACCACGACACTGCAATTTCACCTACATAAATAATTGACGCTTCCACCATAAATTGACGAGGTAATGCAGTATTTCTCAAGCTTCGCCATTTCATGGACTGGATAAAGACAAACTTCCGCTTTTACTTTTTTTTCATGCATATTTTTGAACAATTTTTTCGCTGTATTTATATTTGAGAAAATGTAATTCCATTTATACGATTTTATACTTTTCGAACTACACTTCTCTTACATTCTTTACCAAAGTAATGCTTAAAGAGAATACTTGAAAACAATTGTTGTAGTCACACGGTTTCTCTTGGAATTTATTCAATGTTATTTAAGCATCGATTAAGTTTACTCACCATATGGTAGTAAAAAATTGTATAAATTCCAAGGAAAAATTTTAAAAAATTTGCTATTTTTAATTACTGTTAAGAGAAGCAGTTATATAGCAGTATGTACTGGTTTCCTTTTTCATTTTTTGTCTACCTGCGCTAGGAAATGTTTAACGATGTTTTATATAAAGATAAAATACTACAGGAAGCGTGTTTTTAATTCAATCATATAATATGCTTCTTATTTCCTTCTGACAGCTAGTAGACCCTCGTCAACATGGTCGTGGTGCCTCAGGGGTTCGTGAACCACAACTTGAGAAACACTGACGTAATGTAATAGCTTCGTTCAATTTTCGACGTTTTTACCGAGACCACGTTGCCCCACGCTCTGCAATCTCGATAACTATTAAACCTAGTAATTATTTTAAAATTTGTGCTCTTGCACGTGTCAAGGATTATTGAAAAGAAGTATATAGGGAATTCTTTGATATTATTAAGCGATAAAACCTCAGCGTTAATCGGGATTTATAATACACAATGTTTCGACCATCGATATGGCTCTCTTTAAGCGGACAAAAATTTTTTAATTTACGTACAAGAGTGATAAGAATAGAAATACAATATAAAAATGTAATTTCCTTCAGTTTCAGAAAACGTGTTGGCATGCAGTACAAAATTTAATTTTCACTCTAAAATCTACTTATCTCGATACACTTTATGTGTAATTATACCTTAAGAGAATTTATACTGATTTATAATTCACCCTCAGAGAGCCACACTCGTTGCTAATCATAAATGTTCACGTAATAAGCAACGATTAACGCTGAAATTTTGTCGCTGGATACTACTCTAAATAATCCACGACGTATCCCCCGATAATCAGCTTTATTAATCAGCCTCCCATTATCCCAGTCACGCGTAATTGCCGCGCAAAGAATTATCACGTGGATATCTCGTTAAACCTCTCGACGCATCGTGATGCAACGTGAAAATGCAATTTCTCTGATCGCATATTTATAAACTCCCCGTTCGATTATCGCACGAGGATTTCGACACGCAGCGCTCGATCGTTGCCCGACGCTCGCGCACACCTCTCAAGCATCCACGACCCCGCGATTAACGAAATTCGTGGCTCGCGTAATTCGCCGTCATTAAAACCGGCGAAATTTTACAAATTACTATCGCGTGAGGGAATCGACGGTGCGTGGCCGAAATTCTCCGTGCACTTGCACACGTCGTTGGAAAGGCTGATACACGATCAAAATGTGGCGAACCATTGCTCGTTACGTCACTCAGCACGCGAACGTTCCGTGGAGCAACACGAACTTTGTCCAAATAGGGTGAATCACCCTAATCCCGACACCCTTACAATTATTTGCACCGATGAAATGAACAATGGTGGTTATTCTTGATTGATTATCACCCGATAGACTTTGCGTAAGAAAGGGAGCTTTCTCTGTTTTACAGGAACGTAATTTAAAAATTATATTTATTAACGTGTTCACAGAAGTATAAGTATATAAGACATATGTATAAGTAAAGATACACACAGGTCTGAATGAATTCACGTATTCATTCAGATATTTAAATTAGATCCAATTTTGAAATTAATGGTAACAAAAGTTTGATCAAGGCAAGGACTTGGACGGACAAACGAACACTTGTTGTTCGGCACCCAACGAGGAACGACGTGAAATAAAGAATATATCCAGAAATCATTGTATTATTTTCAATAAAATTATTTTTATGGTAAACTGCTGATAATATAATTCATGAAGAATAGTTTCATAATGTCCACAGACGTAAATAAATTGTACTCTCACAATTAGTAACTTTTATTATACTTTCTGTTTATTTAATGACGCGTTTCTCCCCATTCGTTCCCAAAAAAAGCCATCCTGTACAGGTGAATCGAGACTCACCTGTGGATACTCGAAACGAAAGGCCCGTCGGCGTTGGATCGATTCGACGATAACGGTGCACGACAAAAAGCTCGCTAAATGCGACGCGTCGTTACGCCTGCTCGGCTCGATAGTTAGCGCAAATTGCAAAAACGTCGAGTCGACGTTACGACCTTGCGACACGCGAGAGGTCCGCGATAATGTCCGCCGCGGGACACCGAAACGCTAAGAATCGCCGGGACCATTCGCGAGGAAAGTGTCTCGCTTCGATGACTCGAGTCACGACACTGATCCGCTGACCAATTAAAAATCCGTGCTTGGCGATCGACGATGATCCCGACGCGAGCATAAATACCTTCGCATACGCCGTATGGAAAGCATAAAAGATCGTAGTGTTAACGCGCCCTCGAATTGAACCGATTATCCGTCAGCCGTAATGGAGGTAATGCCCATAGTGGGCGCAGATTCGAGTGGACCTTCAAGGCCTGCTGTGAATGACGTAGCAATCTTTTATGGTATCGTTATGTGCCACTGTACTTGAGTAACTCTGAAACGAAACATTGTTCGAGAGGAGAACAATGTTAGTTAAACATTCTGGGTTTAATTGCTGACAAGTCCTTTTGCAGGGTCATTGTCTGGGTCCGGTGACGAAGTTAGACGCGATATTACTGAAGCTTGGGAAAATGAGGTGGCCAATGTCAGAGATTCTACCTTTAATTATCGACGTGTCGCCTTTATCTAGAACTATCAGTAATGACGCTTGTCTATGCAGCGTTATTTAAATCCACTACAATTATCTACAACGCTGACAAGTAACTTTCATGAAACCTAATTTCAAGGCCACCAGAAGGTCTAATATAGCGTTGGCTTGTTAGCTAGGTTCACTGGTAAAGCTAATGACAGCAACTATCTACAATGCTAACAAGAAGCTAAGAAGACGCGGTTATACCCTGCATGAAGTTCTACTACAGCATCGTCTAGGGCCACTGATGAAGTTAATTACTACTACCTACAATGTTGGCCGGGACTTACGAAATGACATAGCTAGAGACCACGAACAATGTCAAACATTCTACGTTTAACGACTGGCATGTTCTTCTCTAGAGTTATTGGTTATCTCACGCAACATCTACGAGGGGAAATAAAAAATTATTTACACTTTTGACATAACTCTTCTTACATTGTGCACACTGACTTCCGTCCCCGCGAACAAGCACAGTGTGCACATCGATCGAAAATCCAATAAAAATTACGTACGAAGTTTAACCATTCAAATTAACTGCGGTGGAAAACGCGTACACAACAGTTGCATTAAATTGTTTCAACGAGATATGCGATCCCAGATCATATTACACTACTCGACGATCGAACTTCTGGACCCCTCGAGAGGGGTATACCTCCCAGTGGTGGGGATGGTTTCTGTGCATTTATCGTAGAGAATATTTGTGTATTTATGGAGAACTTTACTGTAGATCATGACCGCGCCATTATAAGTTTATACCAAAGAGGAACAACGATCAGTGATTCGATTCCTTTGCTCGGAGGGTGTCAAAGGTTCAGAAATTCATCGTAGACTATCGTTGTAATATTCGGGAAGTGCATTATCACGTAAAACTGTATTTTTATGGGTGGAGAAGTTTAAAAATGGCCGAACAAGTGTGACGCGTGAAGATTAAACGTGGAAAAGTGGCTTCCCGACAAACAGAGAACCTTTCATTTGCAAGGAATATGTAAGCTTGTTGACCTTAGACAAAGTGGATTGATAAGGAGGGAGATTACGTAGAAAAGTGATGTGCATAGTGAAACCCTAGTTTCGTGTAAATAAATTGTAGAATGAAAAGTGTAGATAATTTTTTTCTTGTCCTCGTAACTATAGAAAAGTCCTAATCGACAAATCTACTACCATCTGCAGTCTTGCTTAGATTCACAGAAAAAGCTAGCCAAGTAGCTATCATGGTAGCGAAAAGCTTGAGAAGATAACATGGTTATAGTCTATGAAAGCGAATCTGTGGCCTACGAGAGCTGTAACAATTCTTCCCTGGAACCACTAACAAGCTAGCTGAAGGTTCATTCTCCTCAAAGGACAAATCTTGCGCCAAGAAGTCCTTACTGTGAGAACCCAGGGTCTCAAATCTCTTATTAAACCTTATCAATCTCGCGATCTTAAAGAGGTCTAACAGCGTGGCTCGATGGAGCTAATAATCGTAACTCTCGATGCTTATCCACGCGGATCGGGAGATTTCCATTGATCACTGGAACGCTTCGAAAACGCTCGAACCCTCTAGGAAGTATTCGCTGTTTAATTGACCGTAATGTTCGAAGATAAGGTACCGATCTACTCCAGAAGCGGCGTACCTGTTGCAACGGCTGGCATTGAATTAAATAAACGATCCCACTCGAGCTGCATGC
>NW_026534344.1:9909881-9954304 GCF_026225885.1 Hylaeus anthracinus | reverse complement strand
AAAAAAAAAAAAGGAAGGAACACGGCGAACCGGTCGCAGCCTCCATTCGTCAGCTGGGTGCTCAACTGCAGCCGGGCGCGGTGACCTCGAACGGAGCTTCACGGAAAACCGAGTCAATTTGCAAGCAATAACGGTGTCACGCCGCATACGCGTCGTTTTCATCGGTGATTTAACGTGCTTTCGTGCAACGCAACCCGCGCGCGTGCGCTCGCTCTACACGCGCACACTTTTCCCGGATTTTACTTTCCCGGCTGTTGTTAACCTTACCGCGACCTCTGGAGTCATTTCGGAAGGTGGTTTCCAAGTTGAGTAGATTCTAGACTAGAGCCTCAATTTTTAGGAATTTTTTGTGTCAAGTATTGCATACATATTCGCTCATATTTTAATACTTTATTTACCGGGAGCCTATTTATAGGCTTTTTAATTCCAGTATTTATCTTTTCGAATTTATTTACTGTTTTGATGGTTGTCTACTTACGATGTTCAGTTTTTGGAAACAGACTTGACTTTCAATGTACCTAGTAATGGTATGAAGGAATTATTGGCAGCCTAAATTGGCATATGCTACTGTAAAAAATTCTTTTTTGAATTAAAGACTGTTTCTAAATTGCCCGGTAGATAAAGTGTTAAGAATATACGTAACTTATTTTTAACACTAGGTTTACGGAGATTTTGTGTCCGATTTCTATTAGTGAAGTAATGTTTGAATAAGTGAAGTCGGTTTACTGAAATTAATTAAGAAGCTTAGACAAACATGAATTTGGATATATGCTTTTCTTTTTATATGGATGAGAGTCAGCATAAGTGGTTGGCGAGAAGTGTAAACGGTTTCTGTAAAACCTTGCGAACCTAGGAATGGATAAAAATGACCGTGTTTCGTAAACCTGGTGTTAACACTTTATCTACCGGGCTATTTAGAAACAGACATTAATTTAAAAAGAATTTTCTACAGTAGCATGTGCCAATCTAGGCTGACAATAATTCCTCTATACTGTTACTGGGTACATTGAAAGTCAAGTTTGTTTCCAAACACTGAACATTGTAAGTAGACAACCATCAACACGGTAAATAAATTCAAAAAGCTAACTACTGGAATTAAAAGGTCTATAAATAGGCTCCTGGTAAATAAAGTGTTCATGAAAATAATCACAATTAGACGTACTATAAGCGCTTTTGTATAGTCTCTTTTGGGAAGAGTATGTTAGTGACACTGTGTCAACTGATCTGCTTATTCGAAATGAAGAAATCTTGTCAAATTTAAATTGAAGACATATGCGTGTACATATTTCACGGACAAAAAATAAATTCTCATTTTCCTTTGACTGTGTTCTTAACATTTTTGGTTGGTTTTAACTAGTTATTACTTAAATGATTATTATTCAAGTTATTAAAGACGAGAAAATTTAATATGGTCTAAACTAATGTCGGGAAAGCTTTGCAACATCGTTGCCAGTTTATTTAAATGTCACTGACACAAGAGGTTCCCTCCGACCTGACGGCACTCTGGAATCGCGGTCATCGGTCGCCTTACAGGTGATCGAAAGTACACCGTAGTCGATTGTGACAGTTCAACGACATTCGCCTCTACGACTGCATGAGATAAAATAAACACACCTAAATTTCGACACTAACCCAATCTTCGGGACTTTCAATTTATTTGATTAATTTAAAAGTATTTGTGTTTGGTTTGAGTAAACGATAGGTTTCAAATCGAGGATATTAGCAAGCTTGTTGAACAACAAAATTCAGACAGAAAAATTAGCATAACGATTAGAGAGCCCTTTAATCCTAATTTTATTTATAGAAATTAGTGATAACTAGACGGCGGATCTTTATGCAATATAAAATCTTCACGAACGTGCCTACAAAAATTGAACCTAAATAGGAATTTATTTTATTCTGCAAATATTATAACATGAACTATACTTTCAATCTTTTTTAACATTCTTGCATATCGTTTGCATTTTATAGGTTCTCGCACATTCAAGTTTCCTATAAATGCATAAAGATCCGCAGTCTAGTGATAACTTTATTACACCGACGAACACTCAACCATTGATGATCTGTTCCTTGAAAATTTATAAAATAAAGAATTATAGTAATCAAGTGAAAAATTAAAAACGAAGTAAAGGGTTAATAATCTTTCCTACACAGTCGCATACACTTTGATGAATTTAGAATTCAACTATATCGAAATATTCCCCGAACTCATGCGAACAGTTCGAATCGCTGAGTCAGTCGCATATTTGCATCGATATATCGAGGCGACGAAATGTTCACCGATATCTGTATCATATTTTCCGAGAACACACGATAGATATTCTAAATAATAATACAAATTAACCTCGCGACTAATCCTGTAGACTAAAACTACTTAAATCAGCTGTCCCTTTGTTCGACGATATAAATTGTCTGAAACATGTGTACATATATCGAAAACGGTATTGTAGACGCGAAAGAGTTAAAACAAAAGAGGTTGCCTCATTGCTTGATACCATAACACCACAATTCACATAAGCACGCGAAGATGACGGGAAACTGAATATTTTTTCAATTTCTTTTCTTCGTATTTATAGAAAGTTCTATAAAAATTCACTGAAAATGTCACTAAAGCCGAACACGTAGAATGGTAGGTATCATTCGACCTCATCTCGACGAGCCGAATATAAAAATGAAACAATTTTTTATCGCCGAACAACTTCAAGAATTGAATTGCACGAAAATTTGGAATTTGAAATGTGAAAAAAGAATTTCATATCAGCGATGAAACAAATGTAATAAGACTTGATAACGGTCAAACGACGAGTCCTTCGAAACCTCTCAATCAAAATCTTCGTCATCCACAATTTGTTGCACCGTTCACGTTTTTTCGACATCGATTTTAGATTGTCTTTTTGTACCATTTGTGCTGATTCTATCACGAATAGTTCACGACGTGACATACGTTCTGAACATTCTGGATTAGGTTAAAAAATCTACAGCGAGTGAATTCAGTGACCGAACTTCATATCCGGTGAAAATCTTTCAGAATTACGTTACACAAGGTTTACACATTTTGACATTACGATTATTCACTCGATTACCCGCGCAACATATAAATTCCTCTGTACATGTACAATTTAACTTTGCATGTATTAATATTAAGACGTGCATAAAATTGGTTTTCAACCAGTTACTTGTCGAAATAAACGCGCACAATTTTAGTGAATTTTTGATTTCAGTGTACGAAATTGCATTGGATAAATGTCAGAAATAAATCGTATTTCGATGCCGATCGTAACAAGTCAAATTTTCTCGGAGTTCTATCACGATCGTAAAAAGAGAGAATTCGAGCGACGACGAAGGGTAAAGAAAAGAGAGGTGAGTTTTTGAAAGAAGCACCGTAAACCGGTCGGTGCGTTCGTTCATCAGCTGAGAGACCAGCTGAACCCAGCGGCCGCTGTAACCTCAACCTTTCTAATAGGCCGTGTTTCACGGTAAACGATTAATCCTCGTTACCCATAACCCCTATCGACAGAGATAACGCTGAAATACCTTGGCGTATAGGTTTCATCCACGGGCGAACGACGAAACGCGCGAAAACACTGGCTTTTCGGAGATAAAACTTTTTGAAAGCCCACTCACAATGGAATCTTCCAGTAGACTGGCCGAGCCGGCAAGCCGTTCCCTCTTGCGTGCACACCCACCGTTTCGTCCACTCTCTCGACTTTTACACGACCGAATTATTCTCCTGTAAACCGTTTCGGTTTTCGAAACAACAGAATACTCCACGACGAGTTTCAACCGTCGTTTCGTTGAATTACAAAACACTTATTTGCAGCAGAAACGTTGCGGTGCACATACCGCTGACAGTTCCCGAGCTGTCACTTTTCGACTACCGCGTACGTGCCGCCATCTTGTGCCGGTACGGCGCAACCCCGCTTGATTTGAAAGAACCGCGCTCGAACCACCTAGCAACAAGATCAATAGACTAAGTTACTGCAAGTTGAGCAGTAGCCGATGTATTCTATAGCGTCCCTGTTAATTATTTAATAAAGCGTAAGTCTACGAACGAGAAACTTTTTTTCCCCTGTTTCGAGCGTTTCTCTCCAAGCACCACTATGCTGGACAGGACATTGCGTCGGTTACTCGGATTTAACGGAATGGAATATTCATAAATGTAGAGTCAACTCGTAAGTAATTAGTCGAATAAACTATTTTCTATATTTTGGCGCCAATTTCTCGCTACTTGCGCATGGAGGAAACAATCGTAGCGACTTGTGGGTCCCTTTGGGTAACTCGGTGCTAGACGATTCAAAGGACTAAAAGAACCTGAAAGCTGCATGTATTTTGTGGATAAAAAATATTCGACGTATTGTAGGAAGAAAGAAAGATCAATAAATTCTTGCTAGAACGTATAAATCAATACGATTCGCAATTCCTGCCAGATACAGTCTTTCTTTTTCTTTATAGAAAATTTGCTACAGATTTAAATTAATTTAAAGCCCATGCCATAATTTAATATGGCAATTTTGTTTTTGGAAATGCAGTTACATGGTAATCTATAAGTTTTCAAACTTCTCTGATCCGACCATCGTGGCAATCTTCAAAAAATGATAAATAATTGTGGAGTTGATATTTTCTAAAACCATAGTACCGCAATAATTTCGAAGCAATCGATTTTCGTTTAAATTTTTATTATAACAACCTCGTTCCTCTAGTACAAAAACCCGAACGTCTTGGCGCTCATTTACAAGATATAACAACGTATTTTACAAGTATTTGTTTTTCTACAATCTCCATACGTTCATTAAAACTTTCTTTTCCGTTACTTTCGCATTTACTCTTCGGGCTCTCAGTCTAGCTTTACTTAGCGGTCCACGCCACAATCCTGTCTCATTCTTAATCCGGTACTATAAACAGGTTGTTAACAACACTCACTTTCATACACCATTCGTAATCGATCTTTTTTTTTCCCTTACATAATTAGCACATAATTACCATCGCAGGCGATTCTCTTTTCTGTTGTGCCCAAAATAGATCACTTTTGCCGCGTACATGTAATAGAAGTTTCGTGAGTGTCTACCTTAAAAGGTGCTAAGGATCCACTAAACACTACCGAACTTGATGAGTTAACAAAAGATTGAGTGTCGATGCGAGCAACACTTTCGTTTCCTAATGTGCGTATATACATCCTATGCGAGTGTAAAATAAAACCGAGCTTGTGTAACAATAATAAAAGGCAAGTCTACCAATTACAAAGAATCATCTGAGTATTTTAAACAACGTGAAAAATATAATTCTTGCATTCAGACGAAAGAATGAATTCTAAAAACTCTGTACGAACACCATTCTGAGTGAATTACACGCTAATCCCTCTAGAAATAACGTATTCCATGGATGGACAAGGTGCCTCTCAAGCCGGACTAATCACTCGAAAACAAAGAGTATCGACCCTAGCTCTTTGGATAATCGCACGGTGAATAACAACGAAATTTTGGAAATCGTAACAACACTCTTCTCATAACAATTTGTACGTAACAAGTTTAAAAACATAAACAAAAATATACGCAAATGCTGTACTGTATCGTAGAGGCTTAACTAGAGATGTGGTGCGAATTATTAACGCCACTAACAAAAACTTATTATAGGCCAGAGTACTTTGTATTTTTAATTTGTACTAGTCTATTCTTTCGCGAAGTCTTTGTGCGATCGCGGCAACCAGTGCAGCACCCTTTCCGCTTCCATCCTCGGCGTGAATTATTTTGAACTGCGCAATCGTTTAATTAATTAATTGTGTAAGACAATAACATAGTTCATGGAAAATAAAATAAACATTTTACCTTATGATCAGGAGCTAATAATGGAATGTACTGTTTAATCCAACTTTCCAGTCTAGGGTGGTGTTTGTAAAGGGATCCATCTACGGCAATTGTTACGCGTTCCTTGTCGATTCGTTTCAGTAGGACTGCAAGACCTTGAAAATTATTTTAATTAGGATTTATTACGTAGTCTCCCGTAATGCAATTTTTTAAGACATCTATGGGCTTACATGTAGATACAAGAAGCGCGGCACGATTGGACACTATCTCGCAAACATACTGAACAATTTTTGCGTCATCTTCGTCGGGTACGATACCAAATTTCCTAAGAACTTCCTTCGTGTTGCTGGTACCACCGTCCACGGAATCTCTGTGTTTCGGAATCGTCAGAAATTAGAAATATACATATAAAGTACGTATAGTATAGATTTTCTTCTTTCGAATCACTTACTGCTCAATATCCGAGACCAAATCGCTAGTGAGATTGCCAGGAATTAGAAGAGATCCAGGCGTGTGATCTCCTACGAATAAAAATCCTTCCTTGGTTAACCTCGCGAGTACTACTCGCACGAGCTCGCCTAAGTATTTCCCACTAATATACTTTTCGAACCTAGGAGTTTGAAAGAAGATCGCATAATAAATTTGTGGAAAGGAAATTTTAATGTATACGTTTCTCAATGAATATTACGTTTCTTCTTACTTACGTGAATGAATTTACAATAAGAGAGTTCGCATCGTTCTCACGATCGTAATCTGTCTTGATGAAGTCCAGGACGCCGTTATCTCCAAATGCACCCCACTCGATATCGATGATAACCTTTAATATCGATCATTAGTTAAGTACTCGATGAGTAACATTCATTTTGTAGCGAAGTATAACGTTAAGAAAATAATTACCTCGCGTTCTCCGTGTCTTTCGGTCTCCCAATGTTCCACTCGATCGGCACGTTCAAGGTAACAGGCGTTGCTTCCTGTGCCCAATATAAGTCCGATTGCTGTATCAGGGTCCACGGTGGATGCTTGAACCAACGTTCCCGTGGTGTCGTTCAAAATCGCCGTGACCTTCACTTTGGTATCATTGCGACGAGCCAGAGCTTCGCGAAGCAATCTCACGGCATCCTTGTTTATCACATCGGGACAATTGAAGGTTTTCGTCCAAGTTACCAGCATTCCAATGTCCAGGGAATGTTGGATCATGGGGAACGAAAAGGTGAAACCTGAAAGACGCGTAAAGGTACGTAAGATGTTTGAAATAATAGCGATAAATTAGAGAAAAGGTTACAAAAGAGAGTACTCATCGAATATGCTTTTAACATTATTTACCATGTTTAAAGAATTATCGATCCAACATCGTGTAATCTGTGTTTGATTTGCAACGAGTGTCAGCCACTTGAATTTGTAAACTCAATGAGAAACACGGTACTCGAGAGCTGATAGCATAAAGTGCTCGAAAGACATTGTGTTGGTAATCACATGTCTTGAGAAATTTCAATTCGAATAATTTGCAGAGATTATTTAGCATCTCAAAATATTAGGTTGTCCCGAAAGTTTCTTTCGCGAGTTGCACTCAATTATTTTATGTAGTCGTACTTATATAAATAGGCAATCTAATTTCATAGATATTCATGTTGTAACAGTAATGGAGCAAAATAAATTGTTCACAATTCAGTACTGTAACATAAAACATAAAATATTGTGCATGTATTACTTATTAATAAAGCGAAAGAAACTTTTGGGACAACCTAATACGTAGAGACAAGTCTTAGGTTTGATTTCCTCCGAGCCTTAACGTTGAATAAAAACAGGACACTTTATTACGTCTTCCATTTTTGAGGATATGGACATATATTTTAGATATAATTGGAATGGATCCACATGGTGAATAAGGTGTTATTTTTTATTTTGTATCTCTTGGATCTTGCAGTAGGTATTAATATGTACTTAAATCTAACTTGACTTCAAAAAAGGGATCGTTCTAATACGACGTTAGAACGATTAATGAGCTTGCTATTAATTTACTGTTACTTTAGTCGATTCAAATGTTAATTTCAATTCCTTCCGACACAGTAGGAATACAAGCTCTAATTAGCTCTATCCAACAGGCCTCGCGGAGTACTAGGTCATCGATGATACAAATTTACCTTTTACATTGTCTCTTGCTTTGAATACCGCGACGTGACACATTTATCAACATAGTGATAGATTATCTTATGGCGAAGACGGCAAGCAGATCTTATACATCTGCACATATGCATGCGTAGTTGTGTACAGTCACAAATCATCGTCTGTCACCACTGAATCCTAGAGACTCGACAAAAGCAAGTTTCATGTTTAATTTGAGATTTCGTAGCCCAAGGTTGGGAGACATGACACTTCCTGCAAGATGCAAGAGACAAACATGTTTGCGCTTTCATGCGAAAAATTCGGCAATCTTGAACAGTTCTGGGAAAATGTATCTTTGGGAAAATTTGTTACATAGATATTTCCATATCGTCAGAATCGAGATAGGTAATCAGGTGTCTTGTTCCTGGTTAAGCAGCTATAAATATCGATTTCAATTTACCAAGGGGAAGCTCTACGTCCTGAAGACCCAGCGCGATGACGAAATCACTGACACATTCGGCCAAATAATCGAACAGACGAAACCCCGAACCAACCCTCAAATCGGAGCTGATGTGAAACATCTTCATCTCTTCTCTTATAGGTTTTCCATGCGCCAGTTCCAGAAGAAGCACCCGAAAATTCGTGCCACCGAGATCCAGCGCCAAATACAAACCCTCCTCTGTAAACGTATTTCATCGTTTCTTTGGTTAGCAGTAAGTCGAAATAAATTTTAAGTGACAATGACTTTCGAGAACTCGTGTGTGAGAGTTTGAATGATAACGTATCATCGACGTATGATGGAAAAAATGGTCATATACTTACTAAAAAAAAAAAGAAAATGATAAATGCAGAAGTAAAACAGAAAGGTTACAGAAGTAAAATACAAAAAGAAGGGAGTAAAGATACAATTCATACAATATAAAGTAAAATAAAGAAGAGAAAAGAACAATTTAGATCATTGATGAAGTGGAAATCGTTTTCTAACAATAACAGCAGGCATTAGGATTTATCTATTCTCTAAACAAGCATTATGATGGACGATCCACAATGGCTTATGTCGATAATCGACCTAAGACCAACTTTTATTGTGGCTCGTAAAAATGTTTATCAATTCGTCGAGCGTAACGAGCGACCCAACTGCATCGGGCCACGATAGATAAGGACTGTTCTAACAACCTGAACCGTCGAGAAGTTCCGGAATGTAAGTGTTTTCCATTTGCAACGACGACGACTGCTGATGAATCCCCTTGTTCATCTCTGACACGAAGACGTCCTGGATCTTCCTCACGGTCGCGGCCGAAAATTGCAGCCGCGCCACTTTCTGCTCGATCTGCAAACAAAAGTCTTTTGAATTGCATTCGTTTGACGGAGCCACGTGACCATTATCGCGACAGAAAATTTTCCGTGATCCATATAAACGCTTCTAACGCCGTGACGAACATCTCTGGAAGATGTCGAGGCCTCTTTGTCGTTGTTTACCCTGTTCCCTGTTACGTGATCTCTAATGGGATTCGAATAGGCGGACCAGAAGCTGAGCGCTTGATCGGACGACGAATCGCGTCGCAAACAACTCCAGTTGTCAGTGGTGCGTTATACCTAAGACAAAACAGAACTTTGGGGCCCTCCATCTAACATATTCCCTGGCAGACTCGTGAAAATTTCTACGAGGCTTAAATTTAGTTGCTATACAATATGCAACTCAATCTGACATATGCAACCTACTTTTACAACCTTGTCAAATTCGTGGATTCTATCCAGATTTATTTTCTTTTAGTCTCTTGGAGAAAAACTCTGTACCTCGTTTTATACATTATTTTAATGATATATTATTTTAATGATAATGTGATATATGCCAGGAATTGAACAAAATAATTTATTTCTTCGTATATTTCTCGTACATATGAGCGTGAATAATAGCGATGGGTTCTCGAAACGTTGATTTTTGGGGAACGATGCTTTAGACAGACATCCTATTTGCCCCTAGGATAATGCACCACTGTCCAATTTGAAGATTACATGCGCGGTGACCAAGGCTCCACGGATAAGAGGAATTTTCTCGCGCAATCGTAGAATTAACGCTCTCTGAATTCCCGTTTACATAACAAACGTTACGTTACCGCAGTAACCAATTAACACAGAACTATATACTGCCACCACGTGCAGTTTCCATTATTTTTCCATAATAGAATTCCGAGCAATGCTTCAAATTGAAAATGAAGCATTACAAAATAGAAAACTTATAAAGAGGAATGAAAGGTGTTTGTTTGCGTATTATGGATCAGTGTTCACTGAAAATTTCTACATCGTTTGAGTCGAGTTTATTAGATCCAGAAAGAAAAAATGTAGTAGGGTGTAAAAGTGCTGCAATCCCCACGAAGTAGGATAATACGAGTAATGCAAAATACTGTTTCACTGGAAACAATGTATAATAAACTTGTCTAGCTATCTATACATTTTCGCAATGAAATTAAAGGAGCACTTTAAATTAACTGAAGTTGTGGAATTTATCAAATTCACGTCCAATTATTTCCAGTTTTTTAACTTTGAGGCTTAACATACACGTTTTTAACATACACGTGATTAATCAAAATTTGTCTCTGTTATATATTTGTATCTAATTGTATCTAATTGCATTCTTTTAATTGGTCTACGATTTTTTCATAGGAACAAAAAAATATGTTCTACGGGTAATTATCAAAGTATTTAACCAATAATGCCCATATTATCGAGAATTTCCTTATTCATCATCGACGATAGTTTTCTCACGAGTTCGTCGTACGTGCGCATGATCGAAAACAAAGTGCTCGCGACCAGATAATATGTACTAATGTTTCATTTCCTCGAAGGCAAACCGGTTGCATTCGCGCAACCGTCGCCGCCACGACGAGCCGTAAAAATTCAGGAAACCGATATGAAAAAGCAAGGAAAACTTGAAATATCGAAATGCACGGGTATCGAGTGATGCTCGAACTCCATGAAACAATGAAGATCTATTTCCATGGTTCACGGATCGAAGCTCAATTTTGTACACGGCTCGAAACAACACGGCAAAATTGAATGCTACCTGGCAAAACAAGTTACATATGATACATGTATTGACATTTCCTGCATTCGTACTGCTATTCAAGACCACGAACTAGACGCATTTAGAATTTTAAATTGATCTTCCTTTTGCGGTATGGATCTACATCCTTTCAAATTCAATGTAATATAAAGTATTACGAGTTTCCTGACGGTTAACATCATCAAAAATCACTACTTCCTCTTCAAACGCTGCCCTTTCGCTGATTTTGTATAACTTTCATTTCTCCCAGCTCATGCTAAAGCTATGCTTATATAGATTAACAATGCGATTGATCTTTTTGATCGAGGATTCTGTTTTTCTACGTAATGATTGCGTAAACAGCCTATATCTTTACAACTACGGTAATGCCTCGGATATTGATAAAATTTGTTGCTTGGATTCGCGATTCTGAGTCATCCCCACCAGTGTTTATATTTCATAAGCACGAGCAAGTAAATAATGTAGCCTATGTGAACATCTGCGGGTATGGGTCGACTTCAGGTCGGAGGTTACGACACGGATGCTTGTGGAACGTGCTGTTATTTCAGAAATATTCACAAATGAAACCCAACTTTAGATCTCGAGTGGTCTCTTTGAGTTCGACCAGTTTCTAAATGTTACGTGAAACAGTACTGTGTTATGTATTCTCAAATGGGAAGAAATTTACGTTACTTGAGAGAGCACTACACATTTTTCGAAAAAAAAAAAAACGATTTTTTCTATTTTTCTTTATTAAAATTTAACCTTTTCCGGATCTGTTGATGTTAATTTTATAATTTTTCGATAGTTACAAATGGCAACAAATAAATTTCTACATGATTTTTAACATCAGTCAAAAGTAGTCCGATTTACGCGATTTCAGATATCATGCTAATCGGGAGAACACCAAGAATCCAACGGCTTTACGTTCACGTTGATACGATGAAGAATAAAAAATTCGATTTTATAAAAAATTGATGAGCCGATCGCCCGTTCAATTCCAGACCTTTGAGCGAACCCAGGTAGGCACTCGGCGGAGAACAAAAGATTGACGGGCAGTCAATCGTAAAGTGATGTACTGCTGTACGTAAAATGTTTAGATTTTTCATCAGATTGTCGCGGAAATAGTATCGATGGATTCCTTATGTTTTTTCGATAAAAATGATATCAAGCACCACATAATCGCGCTAATATCTTGCACCAAATATGAAAGGTTGCCCAACTTCCACAGACAATGCAACTCATTCAAACGGTCGAAGGGACTCGTCGAAGCGATTTGTTCTACGTCGTACTTGTTCTACGACAGATCAGTATTGTGTATGGGCCGTTTAAGTGTTAACACAGCAACTACAGGAAGTGACGTGAACTAATTCATCGATAAAGTTAATTCTCTATTACAATGGTCTTTAAAAATTGTGGTGACAATTTCATTTTGCTTTCATATTTAACGCGGTAAATAGAGTTATTCAATGAATAAAAAACAAAGCATTTTACAAGATCCACTGGTTTCAAAGCAATATGTCGCAGAGCAGACATAGAGGAACCAACCTTTCCATCCAATCGTTAACGCGATAGAGCGATAACAATGACAGAGAAATTATCGCTGCATCCTGGCAACGTTTATCGCGACTGCTCCGTTATCGAGGAATCGGAAAAAGGGAATTGCCAACGACGCAAAAGGGAATAGGAGGAAGTTGTTGGCCGTGACATTGCGCGATCTGCTCTAATCGAATATGGAAAGAGTGCGTAGGTAGCCTGTTACAGCTTCCCTCTGATGTAACGTTCTGCATAATAGCTGTTCACCAAGACGAGCCTTCGCGGAATACTTGAGAGCGAACGACTTCCTATCCTTCCAACTATTCGCGACAAAGTACACACAAATACTACCGATAATCGCTCGTACGTTGGGCGAATTCTATTCCCACACGAAACGTGTCATCGACGATAAACTTGTCCCGAGCATCTACAACTTTTAAAGTTACCCTGGCGATAACCTTGCGTCTTAGAGGGCGCGATAAGCAAACGATTTATGAGCATTTCGCGATCAAACGCACGATGAACTCGTGAAATCTAGCTCGGTGTGCTTTAAATTCGGTCTGGTCTCGTTATTTACGAAAAAGAAACTATAATTGCGTCGTATTAATCGGTCCTCATCTCTCTCTAGATGCTCCTGAATTATCTAGCTACCCTAATCGTTTGTTTCCCCACCTCTTCCTAACTAATCGCGATGACCGTGGAGAACGCCCCGAGTTTCGTCGAATCGCGACGTAATCGCGACGATAAATTAAACATTTTTCTTGCGCTGGCGACCAACGTTACGTAATTAATTTCACATGATCGAGAGAGACACGTGCTCCCGACGTTAGTTAATTGCTCGCAGCGGGGAGCTGGGACGGAGATTGGCACGAGCGAAAGAGAAAGTATCTATAACCATCGATCGGTGTCAGTAAACTCTTAACGAGAATGTCGCAAGGTTAAGGACTCTCTCGTTCGCCGTTTCTTCAATCAGTAATGATTCAACGTTCCCGTCGCTTGCCCGCGCCAGAGATCGATCGATTATGTAACCGAACGCGACAAAACGCTATGACTGAAAAATGTGCTGGCGACCGTTAGATGTTGGATACATTTTATGCGCTGCGAGGAATCGCTGTTTACCTTTTCGCAATCAGTATGAAACGCCACGACAAGTGGAAACGCTGACAGTTTTGAAACACTGCACGCCAGCAGAGTGGATGAACCGTAATAGGAAATGATTTTTCAATCAGATGACCGAATATGTTTAGATCGCCCTTTGAAAGAATGAACATTCTTCTTTTTCGTGGAGTATTTTTAGGAAAGCTTTAAATAAAGTTATCTTTCCTTTATTGATTTGTATAGAACTGAAGAATGCGAGAGATACTTAAATATATTCTTGTAATTATCTCTAAATATTGTCGAAGGGAGGCACTGTTTCCTAGGAAACATCTTTCCGTACCGACTATTGAAAGAAGGTAGCATTAGGAAGTGGTTATTTCCAGCATGAAGACACGAGATACTCGATACCGCAGCACTCGCTCACAATGCAGCCTATTTTGAATATCTGTTGGATATTTTTAACGTTTTCTATGTACCAGGGCAAGGTGAGACGGCAGATAACATCGACACCCGTAGTCGAGTCTATACTTCACCTATTCTCCCGTATCTCCTCCCTTGAAATTTTACTTCGCCCTGAAAGTGAAAGTAGCAAAGTCTCTTGGTAGCTAAAGAGTTCGTTGACTCGCATTTATCGAAGCACATTTCTCGCGAAGAATGTTCACGAACTTAAAAATACAGAAAATTTCGGAACATCGCGAGTAGATAATCACGAGAATTCTCGAGCATGCTCACCTTTTGCCGCCGCACGTCGTCCGAAAGCACAAGCGGCGATACCTGTATCGCCTCGTGAAGAGCATGTTCTGTGGGAACGACCATGTCTACAGGGCGCTCGTTTGTCTGAAAAAAGACATAATGAACGATCAGACGAAGGAAACTCGATACCGGATTCTCTCGTTAAGCTTCGTTACCGATCTCAAACAGTGCTAACAGAATGCAGAAATCAAGAGAAGTTACTTTATCTTCTTTTCGAAACGTATCAAACTATGGGATTAGTGTGATTCTTTATTGCAACGTTTCGATTATAAAACGCTCGATGATAAGATTTTAACACGGGATCAAAGAAACTTAACCATTCCTACTACAGTTTATGTTTCTATTGACGGGATTCTATTGGCAATTGCGCAATTCAGAACTTGTTAAAAACTTTGATATTCCTCGTTACATCGTAGCAAGAGTATTATCGATTAATTGGTGAGATTTTCCCGATGAGTCTAACATCGAACACGATTTTATTCGGATTATGTGTGATCAAAAGAGTTCGCATGGAAACAAACGTTGCGCGACTTAATTAAAAAGGCACATCAATTGTTTATCGTTACAAAAGTTACAATTGAAAAAATTGATAAAGAAAACACCATTATCATATCTGGTCGTACTTTTCCGTACAAACTGATAACCTAGACACTGATAAAATTGCCGAGTAGCTTTCTCATTTGAAAGCAGGGAAATCTTTTAAATAAAATGGCAAGTAATTTGTGACAACATTGTTACGTAATGCGTTCTTATGCTTTATCGAATACATATTACTTTCAACTCGAAACCTTTGATTTCGTTTACATTTCATTAACACAGATTGAGTTACGTGACGATTGTTACGTTGGAAATTGCATCAGGCGCTAATGAATTTGGGATGAAAACTTTAGTTGAAAATTTGGCGGAAATGATTCGATGCTTGTCGTTAAATGAAACTTATTCACTGGCCCCTTCGAGCGGTTCGTTAGAATTCTACCAATTGCAAGAAAGAATTGGCTACCACAACTTTTGGTAAAGATAACTAGCGGATACAATTTTCGTTTTTTAAGGGAGCATTCTGGGTTGCGGCCTCTCAAACATAAATTTTTTGTTTATTTTCCTATATTCCTTCACATTCACTTGTTTCCTTCAAAACCTTCTTTTTTATTTTGTCTGCCTAGCGTGCAACACTGGATATAAAATGCTTTAGATTTTGTCCATATTGAGATTTTTGTATGGTGTGACATGATGAAGTTAGTTCTGCTCATCTTAAAGAAGAAAAAACAAAACATTCCTTACTGTGCACACATGTGGCTATTGAAAAAAAAAGCTTTTAGCAATACTGAATTCTTAAGAATGTTGCAATTTCAACCTTTTCAGACCAGAATGTCCCCTTAAACGAAGAATTACTTTGATATAGGTGGTAACAAGGTATAGTAAATAGATAAGGTGACCAGCTGTTGGAATAATTTCAACGAATGTGATCGACTATACAAGATGAATCACGAGAAAGACCTACTACTAGGACAGAAGGTAGGAAAAAATGTCAAAGTCCAAGGTCACTTCAAGGTCGCGGTAAAAAAGAAATACACGGGACCATTTAAGAGAAAACATTGATAACCTTTAAATAATCTTGTAGATAACGCCACACGTGTTAGTATCACTATAATTGCTGCCTTGAAAATGTACAAATTTCATTTTCGACATTTTCTCCCAATTTCAATCTCAACCGGAGACACTCGCGTGTTCTTCCTGACTCTAGACTCTACCTGTACAAAAACGTCCTACCCAAATACAGAAAATGAAGGAGCTATGCACAGTGCCAGATTTACGTTTGAAGAAGCCCAGAATAAATCAAATAGTAGAGGCCCTTTTTTTTTAAATTTACTATTAAAATTATTTATTTAAATTCAATAAAATAGTTTTTTTCTACATTTTATGTTTGCAAACTCCATTATTAAATCGTTAAAATCTAGAGATCTTAATAAATCACTTTTAATAAATAAAGAGGCCAGAGAGGATAATCTTTCGTTTAACATTGTAGATCGATGTAAATCCTGTATTGTTATCGACAGAACATATATTCAAATTCTTCGAGAATCGACGAACCAAAATATTTTACATGACCAAAAAATGTTTTCACTGAGAAATTTTTATAGGATTCCATCGAGGAAAATATGAAGCCCGTTTAACACTTTATTTACCGGGAGCCTATTTTTAGACTTTTTAATTGCAGTATTTAGCTATTCGGATTTATTTACTGTGTTGATGGTTGTCTACTTACAATGTTCTGTGTTTGGAAACAGACTTGGCTTTCAATGTACCCGGTAACAGTATGGAGGAATTATTATCAGCCTAGATTGGCATATGATACTGTAGAGAATTCTTTTTTGAATTAAAGTCTGTTTCTAAATAGCCCGGTAGGTAAAGTGTTAAGACGAGGACTAGGCTTATAGCTCCCTTATCTCTATGGTAAATCCGGCACTGGCTATGGATAATGGCGACAAAGCGCGCGAAAAATGGCAATTCCTTCTTCGGATGCACGCGCAGCACGTGCTCACCTTGTTGTCGTGGAACGTAATCAGCCGATTGGACTCGTTCGAATGAAAGAAGCTGACGTACGTTACGGGCTAAACGCGAATGAATCCGTCGCGACGTATGATAAGACGTTAAAGACCAGCAGCCGTGTTCTTCCGCGAACACAAGTAAACGTACTGAGGACCAGTTAAAGAGATCGTCCCCGTTTACTATTTCCCGGTTATTTATTTTCCCTCCTACCACTCTTTCTCCGGGCATTCGGCAATAGCGCGATAACGCGCGCCCAAGTATCAAATGAAAAGTTGAAAGTCCACGGTATTTTATAACGGTAAGATAACGGCCACGCACAATCGCGAACAGTCGTGAATTATAGCCTCGCGTCTTCTTCGAGAAAACTCCCGGGCGCATTCGACGAGTCGACTCGACTGCATAAGTGTCGCGCGAGTCCACTTCGCGACAAGACGATACGGAGTCGAGTGTTTCTCAGAATGATTGTTGCGTGCGCAGACGAGCAGCCACGTGCAGGAGTTCTACTCGAGCAACAAGAAACGAGATATTCAGATGTTTACGCTGGTTTTTCAGATGTATTGTTTGTTTACATGATAGTTTACGTTCGCGTAGCATACGTGTACGCAGTGTGACGTGTGACGCAGATAGAGAAATTAGTCACGCGTCGCAGCAATATATTTTAAGATAATACGTTTATATACAGGGTGTCCCAAAAATGTTGTAACACCTTGGAAGGGGTGGTTCGGGAGGTGATTTGAAACAACTTTTTCCTTAGTGAAAATGTTGTCCGAGGCTTCGTTGAGGAGATATTAACGGAAAACCTCGACCAATCAGAGCGCGCGGATACTGTTGCAACGCCCGCGATAGGCATGGCTACCGCGCTAGGCGGCCGCGCTAATACGCTACCGCGAGCGCTTCACCAGCATACTCGCGCTCTGATTGGTCAGTGTTTTCCGTTAATATCTCGTCAAACGAAGCCTCGGATTTTCGCTAAGGAAAAAGTTGTTTCAAATCACCTCCCGAACCACCCGTTTCAAGGTGTTACAACATTTTTGGAACACCCTGTATATTTTACTTGCCTATCGGCAACGTCAGGTCTTTGTCGCAGCAGTCCCGTACGGGCTCTGTCTCGTATGTGAATTTCTCAGTGAAATCTGGATAGAAATGTTAGCATTCGAGCGGATTTAAGAATTTAAATTATGAAAACAGTTTTCTGCTGCAATAGGGCTATCGTATTTAATGAGTAGAAACTTTTAGAGGTTTAGCAGAATGGCAGTACAATACATTTTATTATAATAGTATACTATGTGAACTATGCCCAAAATATTAGAATTTGCTCTTTCGTTCTTTCGTTCTCGCTTTACAATATATATGTCTATACAAAATTATCGGTACAATTGTGCGATGGTTAATAATCAATCACCCGTGAACATCAATTAGGGTTTACCCGTGAACATCAATTAGGGTTTACCCGGAAATGAAATATCATTTTTGATATTCCGAGTGGTCACAATTATCCAAATGTACATATAATAATATCGTATTGCAGGATGACACTCACCACTAAGATTTTCTATACGCTTTAACGTTGCGATATTCTGCTGCGATATTGGCGATGATGCTTGTCGAATAATGCTTTGGTCGGAGGAAAAGCACACACACGTGAAAGAATTATAATTTACGCAATAAACGGCTAAATTAATATTTACAGAAAGGAAAGATTTAATATGTTAATTTATATTGGATGGAAAATTTAATATGTTGACATCAAGGAGGGAATGTGTATCTTTGTTCAAAAATGAATTTAACAAACTACCGTCAAAGGCAAGGTTTGTGTTCGATTAGAACGAATTCGGGATGGTAAAGCATTTCGAACACATTCCTGCCGACGGAATCAAGAAAAAACAAAAATGAAAATGTCGGCACGTAACAGCAGCTACGGTGCGAGTTTCGCGATTCTGAGGTACCCGACCTAGAGGAGGGCTAGCAGGTCCCCTCAGATAGAAGAGTTAAGAGATACTGCAAACAGTATTAGAACAATGCAGGAGTCATGTAAGACGAAGTAATGATAAAAAATTTAATAAATACTTTAATAAATAACGGAACGGATAGTTTACGTGGAAACGACTCCGATGGTCTTTGGAGTCTTCTTCGTCTATTGATCGCATATTTCTGGGAGATTTTTGGACTCTCGTAGGGAGTGTCGTGATGACCACAATCCATAAATGCACAAATTTGTCTACGATAAATGCACAGAAGCCAGCCCTACCACTTGGGGGTATACTCTTGAGGGGACCAGGAGTTCGATCACGAGTAGTGTAAACATGATCTGGCATCGGATTACTCGGTGAACCAATTTAATACAACGGTGAAACTTTTTTATTATTAACTGTTTTGTTGTAAAACTTTTACCATCATATTGCTGACATTTTTCTGATTAAAATGAGACCAAACACGACGTAATTTGCAACATATTTACTTGTAACAATTTATTATGTATCATATATCGTAGAACACTAACTAACAAAATATGCATGGTACACATCATCGAAATTTATATCGTGTTTGGTCTCAGTTTCTTGAACACGCCCTATTGCTTCGTAGTAATATATTTTTCCAAAATAATATTCAAATGAAACTAGAAATCATTTACTCGCCATCACTTAAAAAGAACTTTTCATTCTGAATAAAACATTTTTCGTTTATCTTACCGATACTGTTATCCAAAATGCAAACAATAAAGGGGTGCTGTATCGTTTTGTCGTTAATCACCGATAACTGCGCGACGATGATGCGAATGCCCAACACGAATTGAAACTATCTCCAATGAACGGAACGACTTAAGAACAAACAGTTGAATCAGTGAATTTTCTCGAACATCGTGATTTTGATTTAATTATTGATTATTAATATGGATGAAAGGCCCTTATTACGATAAGAAGTAAAGTAAAATAAAAAGAGGTGCGAAAAAGGAAGCATTTGCAATAGAAGGTAAAGTGGAGTTGAAATGTGCAATTAGAAGAAAATTAAAATACATAGATATAATACAATAGATATAGATACAATACGACTATGTAAATTAACCGACTTGTACCATACTAGTTAACTAATGACCGAGAAAGAGCTCAAGTGGGAAGATGCAAGGGCAACCCACG
The DNA here is from genome assembly GCF_026225885.1 of Hylaeus anthracinus. NCBI lineage: Eukaryota > Metazoa > Arthropoda > Insecta > Hymenoptera > Colletidae > Hylaeus > Hylaeus anthracinus. The sequence goes on along the minus strand of NW_026534344.1, from coordinate 9,934,289 downwards.
TTATTAAAACAGTTTGAAGGAACAAAAACTCGCATATATTAATTTTCCTACTTTCTCTTCAATCAGTACTAAAACAACTCGAAATCTACAAAATCTTGATAGAATAAAGCCTCTTTTTAATTATTATCGAAGCAATCAAAGGTACTATGTTTACTCGAGGCAAAAAGAACGCATTTTAAAAAATGAATAGAATTTACACCAATACTCTTACTTTATTTTCTACAGGGTTAGTCTAATTATTTTAGACAGACTGAGCAAGCCAGTTGACGAGTACATCGCAAACTCGTTCAACAATATCGATCACGAGGAGCAGAAAAACGATACTTCAAATTTCGACTAAAATTTCCAATGAACACTTGCCCGACGCAATTAGAGAGACGCGCACTTGTCGTCTTACGGGTCATCATCTGTCACAACGTTATCTTATAGTTCAGTGATAAATACACGTGTATAGACTCTTTCCATAATTTAGTGACGCCCCAGTAGCCTTGGCCAAGATGCTTTGCTCGGCTACAGCGCGTCCAAACAATTCGGAGATCATGATTCTGGTCAATGTCAAAGGATGAACCGACGTCGCGAATTAAAGAAGGAAAAGCGAGTACCTTGTACACGTAACGTTTATCTTGCGTAATTGAGACTTTCAAATTATCAGATATCTCGATAAACGCTACTGATATTCGTACAGTTGATTCTTTAATCGTTCGGAGCTGTGTACACGCGTATTTGATCATTGATTCCAACTACAATTAAATTAAATTTATATCGGTGGTTCTCGATCTGAAGAAAAGAGAAAAATTAAGATAAGAAAAATTGAACATATTTCGTGATTATGTGCCCCTTATGCTTTTGTATAAAGCATGCTTTAAAAAATACTAATTAAAATTCTTATTTAGAAAGTACGAAAAAAGTTTTTCTCTTTGAGACCACTCAGAGTATACATCAGATTACGAATGTATTTTTAGGGGTTTTCAGTCATAGAAATTTTTTACATTAAAACCGACTTCAGTTTCGTGTTCCTCGTCCCAAGAAATTTAGAAAACCAATGCTTTCGTCAGAATCAAACATTTTTCAAAATTACCCTATCTAGATCCTACTCTGTTGGCATGAATTATTTTAACTGAAAATTTTTAATTTTTGATTTTGCTTTCTTTGATTGTAATCGTAATCGTAATCACAACTCGAAAACATTTGATAACAATCGTAATCGTAAATATGATTACGATTATGCCCAACACTGGTATGGTACACCGTAAAATTATTCCAAGTCTCTGGAAGCATATGTGTACGTTAACAATTGAAGGTTCTACACTTCGATGAAAAGAAAATTAAAACTTTTTATTCAAGTCCATCGAGTGCTTTCAGAGACTTGGAAAAATGTTGTAATTCAAATAGTTATGTTTTTTTCGCCATGTGCTGTCTGAAAAGCTCATGGAAACGAAAATATTGGAAAAAATACAGAAAAACTTGCAGTCGGATGCAACGATGATCGACGCGGGACGGTTCGGTACTCGAAAAAAATCCATAAATAAGAAGCCTCTTGAGTTCACCGCTCACTAATCACCCTTTTGAATCACGATACACGACTCTTTATTCGACCAACGGTGAATCGAATGTTCGCGAACGCTAACGTGCTCATCGACTCACAGCTTCCTTCGTGACTTTCTCCTGATGCTTTCAGGCGCAAGTTCTCCAACACACACTTCAAGACCGCACACATGGATACAGCATACAGGCGGCACGCAAGCGCACTAATTTTGCATACGCGAGCTTGCGTACTTACAAGCTGAATCAAGGTAAAGTAAAAATAAGAGATTTCAAATTTTATTAGAAAATGATCAAAATTTGTTGTAATTTCTGCAAGCTTGACATTTATTATATCGTTTACGATCTTAATTTGAGTCCTCCGCAGTAAATAATTGACGTAGTCGTAGAATAAATTCAGAAAGGAATACAAAAGGAATGCAAAATAGAAACTTAAGTAAAGAACGCGACTATTTACTATCAATGAATTGAATTGTAGATTTCGCAATTCTTTCACCATTTCAACTAATTACACTAATCTACATTTGCACTATCAAAAATTATCCACTTTGTTCGCCGTTTATTGTAACCAATGGCATTCTCATATCGGCTTGATGACCTTATTTGTTCACTTTAATCGGTTATAAATTTTCTAAAAGGGTATCGACGACAACTCTAAGGAAATCTAAAATGACTAGAATTAAGGATCGAGATATCAATATTGTATAAATCGTGATTGTGACAAACTTCGTATGCAATTATACTATCGACGAAGTTTAATCCATTCCGTATTCCTCTTTCAATTTTTTCAACGATCAATCATCGATTTAAACAACGATCGAAAATAACAAATATTAAGCTTGGAAAGACTATAAATGAATTTCCAGCATTCCTTTTTTTACCAATAAACAATTATTCCAACCGTTAAAGGAAGACCGAAATATCGAGAATATACGCCAGGAATGTTCGTCGATGAAGCATTGAACATTCCAACGTGAAAAGAGGAGACAGGTTTTAGCATGCACGGTGTGGTCATAAAAATCGAAAAACTCGTTCGAAAAACAAGATTCGCCAAGGTGCGTTGACACACTTTTCGCATACCTTCGACGCTGGTTATTTTTATTATCTGTTGTGTCCACATTTTATAATACTTATAGTTCGATGACAATTCTATTATACTGTCTGATTATGTGCTCTTCTTGCAGATACGGGTACAAAGAAAAATAGAACAAACGAAAGTGTTCGCAAAGCGTATCAAACGTATTATTGTAGGTGGTTCCCACACTGCACGCTACCAATACTAAGAAATTGCAACGAACTTGCAAATTATGCATAACCGTTGGTAGCCGCATAAATAAAAATTCAATTGTTTGTGGTCACGTTTCCTAACTACGCAGACCCCGAGCCAGAGACAAGAAAATTGTATCGATGATCAATCGAGTCGATTATCGCAACACTCTAGACACTGAAAAAAAGCCCTAACTTTGATAATTAATTTTGAGAGTATCGCAACAGGAATAGGATTTCTTTTTACAGCCTTTATTTAGCACTAAATAGCACTAATTTTCATTAATCGTCGGCGTTTCAACACTTTACAAGGCTAAAAATTTTGTTTAAAAATATTTGATAACATTTTATAATAGTTAGAAATAAACAGGGAGTATGTAATCGAAGCTTATACGGAATTATTGTACACATATAGAGATTACGATATATGGTTTGTAAACGTACAAACTATCTGTGATAGAGAGGATAGTAATAAAATAAATGGAACTTAGTTTTTTGCACAGTTAAAACCAATCGATGATAAGATTCGACAAAGAAAAGAATTTCTCTACGGTGTAAGCTTAAATGGATAACGGAAAAACGTGTCGCGGGAGCTTTGAAGTTTTGCAGGAAAAATTCAATCCAAACATATAACAAGATTATGCATCTACTTGGTTATTATATGATCTTTTACTGTCCTTCCACATGAAAAACACAAAATTCTGTTGCAGGAGCCTTTGCAACTAGTTTCCCTGGCTATTAATTATCCTTTAAATAATCGACTTCCCTGGCTCGCAAGCAAAAGAATCACTTAGCCCAGGTTGGAAGCATTAGTCTGAACGACGGGAAATGTATTATTCAAAGAATGAAGATCGTCTTCAATCTTGAATTCCGCGTGGAACACAGTTACGCCAACGGAAACATGAGCTCCTCTAAACAAACTAATTGTACATTTGATCTTAAAAAAAAGAGAACACTGCATCCGGATATAACGACATGGAAAATTTTAAATAAAACACGTACGCATGTTTTATTGACTTGCTCAATCTCACTCCTATCGATCGTTTTTTGGAGCATTTTTGGAATTATTTCGAAGCCATTCTTGACACCACCTTGATATCCTCTTAAATAACTCTAAATATTTAGAAAATTTGATTAAAAACTGTCGCACTTTTGGGAGCCAAGTGTTAAAAAAAGAAGAACTCATCAAGGTTGGCTCGCGGTGCTCGTAGACTTTTCACGGTCGGTCCCGCAAGAAGGCACCGCGAAATGCCCGCTAGAATATTCTTCCGAGCCATCAAAGTCCATTAAAATCAATTGGAAGGTGCAAAACGTCAACCAGGATAATTCAGCCAGTTGACCCGACGTGATGATTCTAATCCGCAGTGCAATACGCACACTCGTCGCACGGACCGCGTCGACCGCCACGATTCAAAAGACGCCTCTTGGTCTCAGGATAGCCCAATGAATTCATTAATTAATCAAATAAATTACAGGTTTTCCCTAAAGGACCAGTTAGGATTTTATTTGTTAATTAAGCGAACGGTATGCAATGTATCCGATTTATATCACCTAGAAGTAGGTACACATGATTATAATTAAACGCAGGCGTATCTTTTTTATCAAAAAACAAAATTCTAAAGTCCCATTTGAAAACCCCTTCATTTTTTATACTCTGCTGCTATCTTGTCACGTTTTGTCACTGGCTGCCTGATAGGGTCCTTTAATCATCGATATACTCACCGAGACGCGATAATTTGGTACAATTAAAATCCACGAAAGAATTATACTTCATAGGAAAACAATGTTTAATTTGTATTAGTTTTTGAGCGTACAAATTCAGTGAGATATAAACAGCATCGAAAGAGTGGGCCATCGTGCCCTATCAAAGTGTGGATCAGTCGAGCCATTTGACTTAAGACCTCACGCTCATAGGAGCGGCAATTTTACACGCAAAAGATACTTAAGAAACTTATCAGAATCAATTCTATCCTTTGTAACTAATAGTTTTCGTGCTAATAGGTCCACCTCTTCGTCTCAATGATAAGGATTAATTAACAGACCGTATCTTAGTCACGACGTTAATAATCGTTTGGACAATCTGTTCAAACTAATTATATCTACTGATTAACTATTGGGTTAATTAATGACTCTTCGACGAAAGATTACTTTTTAACATCACGTCCAGGACAAGGTCTGCTAGAGAAATTTTATTGAAGTATCTAATTGGTAAATTTGAAACGAATAATATTGCTATTTGTAGCAAATGTATTACTATGCCAAACAGCTTTCTTTTTCATATTTTGGTAACATTTTCAAGACATTCTACCTCGGAAACACTATGATCTTTTGCTTCTTGCTGAATTGTTATACTATATCACCGGACTAGGCAGTAACGTCTTCTTTATCTTCCTACGTGGTGAAGATTGTATCAAAATGCGATAAAGATTCTTCCAATAGTTGACCCATTTAAAAAATAGAAGTTACAGTAGTCGAATTTTTTTATTTCGGTAGTAGACACTCTGGGGAAAACAAGCAGCACTGCATGTTTTGTAGAGTGAACTTTTTAATTCTATGAACCAAAGGGTTAATGATAACGGAGATAACAACTGGATATCGTGATTTAAAGCATCTATATATAAACACGATAGAAAAAGAAGTCGGTTAATAGGCTGCCATTTTTCCAATCGTACAATTTTTAGTGACAGTCTCCGACGCTGGCAGTCAATGACAAAACCTATTCCCAAATCATAGTTTATTCGAAGAACAACTGCTAATAACGTTAAAAACAAAAGCTATAACGCTAAAAACATACTGTTTGCGAAAACTTCACCGTCGACGTAGCCTACTGGCGCGATTACTTAACATAAAGGCATCGATTATGAATTATTTGCGTTTAACAAATATTTTCCTTGGCCATTTTCTTTGCAATTTTTTTTTCATATTCGTACATAAAGAATTTCGTTGCCGATTTTTCGACTCGAGGCACTTCGAATATCAAAAAATACAAAAAGAAATCAGGCAAGTGGACCAAATTTTGACAGCAATACTTCGCCACTGTCCAATTTTGATGAAATCAACGAAAAAATGTAAAAATTTAAGACCAATCGGTTCGATCGTTCCTGAGATATTTTGATCACCGATTTAGAAACATTAAAAGTTTCAAATACAGTTTACACTAAGTACGAGAGTCTTCATAACTATGCCTGTAACGTCGAAAATATTTGTCGGACCAAAATTTCTGTTCGATACACTCAAGATTATATATTTAACGAAAATCGAAAAACTGGAAGATCGATTTCTTGAAAATCCTGACTAGCCGTGACCCCTTAACGACGCAAGGAAAAGTGAAAAATTTCGCTCCAGTTTCCTGAAATATTGGAAACCCTTTGGGGCTTTTCGCGCAACAATAACGGACTACCCTTTCGTTAAGAGCGTGCACCGATTATGTATGATCTTTACCGCTTGAATTATAGAGCTTCCGTGAATTACGAGACCATCATCACCAAGGTCTCGAATAAACCTTAATCGAATAGAATTCTCTCGGGTCTAGCGGCTCGTTAAATTTTCCAATACAATCTTTTCGGAAATTCATCGCGTTCGAGCATCAATAACAATATCAAAACAACGATCGTCCGACTAAAAAAAACGCCAATGTATAGCGATAAGATGGTACGTCGTCTTGTTGCCGTGGATGGATGTCATCGATTTGTTGCCGTTTCGTAATCGAGAAATTACTGTGTAACAACAGTTGTGGCCCCAGGCGCCTTCCCTGTTATTTTTAGTGTCACTTTAAAGTTATTGATGAGATCACTGAATCTAAACACGTTTGAAAACACGCGTTGTTACATCCAAGATAGCTGTCACTCCGTGACTGTTTCTCCAATTTGTTACGCGCGATAAAAAAAAAAAGACACGAGACATTGTATCCATTCGCAAACAATAAATTAAAACGAGATTAACCGCGAGAATCTAATGCCGGCGCTATCGAGGTGATATAATCGTAATCACTGTGAGACGCGATAAGGAAAACAACAAGCTAGGTAACGATGCGCCTTGTGAAAAAATTGACACGAAAATTACAAGAATGATCGAAACGATAACGTCCAACGAGATCCGCGATATTTGACAAATGTGACTGGAAGGTATGTTGGACGTCGCGTGATGCCGATGTCGCAGAGTTATCCAAAGCAGCGAGTAGCAGAATCTAAATCGAGTAATACGCGAAAAACCGCATTAATACGAGCGTGAAACGATAAATGGTAATCACGAAATACCAGAAAGACCGGACTAATCGTACGTAGATGCTTATCCATCATTGGGAATAGAATAACGAACGCGATGACAACACGTGCAACATTTCAAGGACCCACGTTGACTTGTATCGGATGTAAATATGACTTTAAGCGAATTCCGCCAAACAGTCGCGACGATAATGACACTATCGACGAGCTAGGTGAACAACGACACTGAGCCGAGTGTTCGAAAAATGTGCATGCAATCGCTAAACGACATCGGATGCTTCCGTTTACCAACAACGGAGACTCAAACGGGGCCAAACGTTGCACGCGTTCGGCGAAGGATATCCGAGTAAACGCAACAAGCTCACCCGAACACTTTCTACGTACGACTGCTGACTCCGCAAACGCTCCAACTTGCCGATCCTCTTCTATCCTTCCTATGTTGGGTCCAGTTACCGGTCAATGACTGTCAAGTTTCTCGAGAGAGAGAGACGTACCGTGACAGAGCACGCACACGTACGAGCACGTGGGTGGGATACCGTGAAATGTACTCGGGATCTCGGAGGAGGAACTGCTCGGCCGTGCCTCCGGATCGTCGGTTTTCCCACTGCTCGGATCTTTAAAACCGTATCGGTGCGTATTGCTACGTGCGCGGGCGCGCGCCAAACGCTATACACGCGACCAACACGCGCCATATTGCACAACTACGAACAAGGAATACGCGTAAAACGGACTCTCCGTACACGTAAACGATGCAATGGAGCGCCCCTTCTTTGATAACGGACAGGTGGTTTTTTCCTTCGTAAATAGAAAATTCATTGTGTTCGAATCAACGATTCTCCGCGTGAAATTGAGTTCAAATGAGTGCCATGACTACTACAAATGAGTGCCATTACACTATACACATTTCCAATTTTCTTTGCATTTTCATTAACAGTGATAAGATAAAAGTGTATGTATCAAATGTTAATCATTTCGATCTAGACGAGAAGTCTTTAATGAGTCTTTATCTTTTGCTTTCGTAGATGTATGTATCCAACCCCTTCAAGAAAATGTATGGCGTACACTCTGGATTTAAACTTAGACTCTGGTTTGATTTAATTTAATTTGTAACGTGAGTTAGAAGGTGGCGCCTAATTTGGAAGTTGTATCGAGACATTACTAACTCCAGCGCTGACCCTGAATACGTGCGCACACTTTTGCACACGTTGACGCACTTTCAATTATGCACGTTCACAAATCCGAACTGAAATATTATGCCAATTCACACGATCACACACTCATTACAGAATATCGCGTGCGTTACAATCAGGCTGTTACAATCACGGTCCAGGAACGTAAACGGAGCAAAGGGCCAGAGGCGTGTAATACTGAAAACCAGTGTAAAATGTAAATCGTGATAGTCACTGCTGAGTAATCAGTAATCGTGATTAATAATGAATAATCAAACACGATCAGGAGAGACGCACGCAGCTATTCTTCTTGCTTAATCTAAATGCAGACAAAACAGAAGAATTAAAACATGTATATATAATTGATGTATAGTAGAAATTTATTTACCATAAATTTACTAAATATGTAAACATAAAAGAACGCTCGCGTTGTGCCCGTTGAATGGAGTTTGATTATAGCTGCAATAAAATAACATCCGTCTCCTAAACTACATAGGCTGAATGGAGTTTGATTAAATTGGCCAGCGTGTTTAAATTTAGATCGTTACAATCGGCCGACCCTCGTGACTTCATAATGTACGGCACCATCCTATAGACCAAGCTACTCCAACTGAAAGGCCACCGTGGACCAGCTCAGCCCTGCGAGTGCAAGGACCACGCTGACATCTTCCGTGAAATGTGCAATTGTTTTATCGCTAACGGTTGACAAAGAAAGAAACCATCACTGAGCGCGTGAGAACTTGCGATGGGGAACGGCCCGGGGCTGACACAGGGCCGTTTCGGTGCGCCCTGGTCCCAAGGGCCTGAGTTGGAGTGGCCTGCTACAGACGACTATATATGTTGCACTTCGAAATGGTAATTAAAGAATTCGTAATACGCGTCAAGATTGGAAACTTATCAAAATCAATTGTAAAACCCCAATAAAACAATATTTGCAAACGTCATTAATATCGACTCCTTATGAAATACTACCGATTGTATTAACTCGCGCATGAGGCCATTGACACAAAGTTAATTTAAGCAATTTAAATGAACTCGAATGAATTGAATATATCTAATCGGCTTGTTCCTTCATTACGAAAAATACTGCATTATTTAAAATCTGTGTATTTGTTTACTTACAGTTATCGAATAATTAAAACTCCATAAAATCAAAACGTGTTCAACTTTGTGTTTAATGTTTTAGAAACATTGACCGCAATGCGACTCGCATATTCTATTAGCAGTGCAGTATAAAAGCAATAAACATTATGTTCTCGTCACTGTGGTAAAAGATCATCGCCGAGTTCTTCATCGCCAAAATCGTCGTCCCTTTTTCCAACGGACGTCATGGGACGGGTAGGTAGAGGACCTATTGGATCTATGTATGGAGTACCTACATAACATATTTTAGAACATTTACTTTTACAGTTAACTATTTGTAACTGAACGTTATCATATTTAGTATTTTGTTATGAACAATTTTGAAGTATTTGAAATAAATTGTAGACCAATGTAAACGTCAAAGAGGTACTACTCTGTAGGGAGAAGGCAAAAACGGGCTGTTTAAAATAGCCAAACCCATCAATCATCTGTTCAATCCATTAAGGCAATTCAACCATCATCTGTAGATCATTCTTGTTAATGCTCCTTTCAAATAAACCTACGCAATTCTGAAGCTTTGATAAGTCTATCAAACGTTCGATGCTCGCAAAGACAATATAAATAAAAATATTTTACTTTTCTCATGTTTAACACAAGATTAATTAAACATAAAATATAGTAAATAAAAATAATACATTCCTTTCAATTTGACATTAGTATAGAACATTTTTAGTAATTTCAATATTATGAGAAGTTTGTAACCGACTCAAAGAAGAAGAAACATCTATTGCTTAGGATAAAATTACTCACTTTCCGCAAAAATGTTGGTTTTTAATAATACGTACTTGGTTGATCGTTTGCATCGGACGTCATTTCTGGGTAATTTTCAGTTGTAGAGGTTCGATTGGGTCGTGCAACACCAGCGCTGCTCAAACTTTGAGCATCTCTTCTGCCGAAGGTGGGACTTGATCTGTGATCCGATAATACACTCATTCCAGAACCAGTCCGCGATGATGCTCCGCTGTTACTCATCCTTGATCCTGTAGCAGCAATTTCATATATATGGAACGATTATGACACTCCTTTTATATACATGTGACGATTACGATCTCCTGTACCTGGTCTCGCTGATCCTTGTCTATCTTTCAGTTCTCTTGCTTTTTCGACCCGTTTTAATTCCGTTGCATATAGTTGTGCCTCCTTCAAACCAAGGTCACTGCATAAACGAACTAAGAATTTAAGACATTCAACATTTTCAGGAAACTTTTCATGAATATCTTGATACTCCGATAAAGCTTTATGGAATTGGCCAGTTCGCCTTAAACATGCAGCAACGAGTAATCGCCATCTTGGATCGTCGGGAGCAAGTTCTACTGCTTTTTTGAAATAAATTAATGCCTTTTCAGCAACCTAAAATACATCACAATGTAAACATTTATTTCGTACATTCAATGTAAAAGAAGAACGAGAAAATCTTTACCTGCATTGATACAAAATATGATCCAAGCCAATCAATTACTTCAAAATTTGCGGGGAAAAATCTGTAAGACTGAATAAATAGAAATTTTAATATAATTATTGTATGAAATGAAATACATATATGATAAAACAACTTACATCGCTATAAAACTGATACGCTTGTTGTTTATCTCCAGCATTATCATACAGTTCACCTACTTTTTGTAGAACTCCGGGGTCAGATGGTATTATGCCAAGCAACTGATTATACCTATTATATTTTAAAACAATTTTTCACGATATACGATTACATAAATCAGTTATTCATACTAAAATCAATTAAATTAAAAATAAAGATTAGAAACGATAATAATACCATTCTGTGGCTTGATCAGTGTCACTCATAAGTTGATACAAATGACCAATTTGATATAGTGTCTGTGGATCGTGTCTAACAATATTACGAACTTTCCAAAAACATTCCAGTGCTTCTTCATACATATTTTGTTTTTTATATACTAAACCTATCAAATAAGATTTCATTTATGTCCTGTTTCTATACATCTATAACTAAAAATTACCTAGATTATAAAGTGCCTGCACATGACTAGCATCCGTATCTAATGCGCAAAAGAGAAGCTCTCTAGCAATATGTAGATCGCCTTTTCTCACTGCACAAGCAGATAAATTAACATACGCTGCTGCATTGTAAGTATCTGTATTTCGAGCAATTTCTCCACATTTTTCTGCTTGGTCATAATCTCCTTGCTACAGATTTAATATAAATTATTAACATAATATTAACATTCAATTCATAATCAAACATGTCTACAACCACTTACAAGAAAATAAATGAAAGAAAGCATAGTCGCAGCTGCACTATTAGCTTTACTTTCTCGATTTTCAAACATTTTCAGAGTATCTATAGCTAGCTGAGTTTCTCGATTAAGTAGAAATACCATGGCTTTACTTATTTCTAAATCAGCAGCTAGTGGTCCATAAGCTGACGATTTTATAGTATCAACGCACCTTGAGGAAATACGATTATAATAAAACAACATTTTTTTTTAAGTTCATAATAAAGTAATCCTAAAAATTTACCAAGCAAATCCGGCTGTAAGTGTATCTTCAATAGTAGGTGCTATGAGTTTCGCAGCACAAAGTATAGTTTTCTCAGCTTCCAATTTCAGTTCTTTCTCCAGCTTAGATAAATCGTCATTTTTTAAAATTTCATTCAATATATTAGAAGCAACATCATCCTGCAAAATACAAAAATGATATTTTAAAAGGGTACTAGATAAGTATTTTGTTAACAGTCTACAATGTATGTTGTGCAGTGTGCTCATTAGTATAGTAATAAATTTGTATTGCTGCATTAAATGATTATGTACAAAATTACAATTTATCACTTTAAAAAATACATACTAAAATTATTTAAAGTGCAAAAAAAAAATAGTCAGCTACAGAGTGTGGGCGATACTTAAAGTAGCACTTTATGTAATGACATTTTTAAACATGCCCAACTCACAGTACTTATGTTATATCTGTCCTCCTGATCTACGTTAAGTTGAACTTCTAATAATTCTAAAAATGCTCTTTTCATTTTATCTCTATGAGATAACGCAAAATGGCATAAAACTGCATGCAACCCTGCTTTAAATTCAGCTCTTTCTTTCATGACCCATTCAAAACTATTAGCTGCTTCTTCCAAACGACCCATTTGTACAAATAACATTCCTATGTTATGCATTATTTTTATTCTGTGAATTATTCAGTAAATTAATGTTAGTTTAAGTACTCAAGATAAAAATCTAACAATGAAAACCCAACTTATATCAGCAATAAGTATATACTGTTACTCTATTACCTTAAATCTTTATGAGCTGCTGGTGCTTGATCAAATGCCATTCTATACATTTTAATTGCCTGAGACAATTGTCCCATTTTAACATATATATTTCCCATATTCACTTTCAATCTAGCACTGTTACTAAACATTCTGTTCCTTGTTATAGCTTGATACGTTGCTATAGCTTCTGTAAACATATTATTGTTGGTGTATTGGGTTGCTAAGTTAAAAATGACCTGCAAAATTGTAAAATATTAGATACATTTTTTTCAATTATAGTTAAAGACATGATAATACTTACAGCAAATGTTAAATCTACATTGTGATTATCACTGAGTCCAGCCTGCTCTTGTAGTCTAATAAGAGCCCTTTCTCTTGAAGATGCTTCTCTTGCTCTCTCTAGAGCAACTCTCATATTGTTTTCATATGCTGCTTCTACTGAACTCTCTATTAACTCCATTATTTTTCTTTCAGCTACTTTTATCTTCTCTACTGGCCTTTTTACAGAATTATTAAGATATATTCTTTTGAAATTCTATCTTCATATATATAAAAGAACATTAATTAGTAACATGATCTTACGTGTCTTCTTTCCCAGTTTCTAAGGGTGGTGCAGGCCCCTTAACAGCATTACCCATATTAAGTGGATCAAAATTTTGACGAGTGTTACTGGTGTAACCAGCACCTCTAACTGCAGTCATTGGCCGAAGTCCACTAGTAGTTGGACGTACAGATATACCAGTACCAGTTCTATGAAACTACAAACATTTCAAAAAATTGTATATTGTATCAACATGTTGAAATGCAAGTATATATACATAATTCCACTTACTCCACTTGATGTACCTAAACGCATGGCAGTCCCAGGTACCTTTGGTGTAAACTATTGTATGATTAGGAAATAATAATATTTCTTTATTGAAAATGATAAACAACGTTAACATAAAATACGACTATTGTCACTTACAATCGATCTTCTTCCATAACCTGTATTGAGAGTCTCATGAAAAAATTCATCCTGTTCAAGATCCTTAATGCTGTACATTGATGGATAATCATTGTACCCATCATAAATATTATCATCGATTTGCGCAGTCATCGTGATTATTCCTGTAAAATGCTATCAATTAGACAAGATCACTATAAACAAATCGAGTATCTTAACCTTTTAAGCGCAAAACCAATTAATTTAATAATACTTGCCAGGAACTGATAAAAAACACTTTTCTTTTAATCTTGATTTACTTGTAGGGTAATATAACAAAAATTAGAATTATTCTGAAGAACAAATAACAAATGCTAAAAGATGCGCCACGGTTGATTTGTGTACCGAGTGGTAAACAAAATTGTTTTATATACAAGTTACATCTGTTTTTACAGTGCTAAGTTATTTATATACATATAATTATCTTATAATGTTATAAAATAGATTCCATTACAATTAATTAACTGAAAACATTATTTTTCATTAAATTCATTTTCGTTTAGTCGTAAAAATTGTAAAAGTATTCGTAAGGAATAATATATTAAAATGCAAATTGCATGCAGTTGCATTCAACAATGGAACCTAACGTTTATTGGTTGATAATGTGAACCGTCAAGCCGTCATATGCATTTTAGACGACTGCAAGCGACTGATCTACTCTGTATACTGTATAACACTATTGAACACTATATGAAGTTTCGCCGTTGCTTTACGTAAAAAGAGAAAAAAGTATTTCGACGACGTATCTTTTATCATCGCAAGTTTATATTTTTCGACCAAATAATCCATCAGGAAATATTTTGTTTTAATAATTTTTCATTGACAGTTTGACAAAAGATTCTAATTTTATTGTTTCCCAGAAGGCGGGGTTATTTTATGCAGAAACAGTGCCAGATAACCAGATAACCTCTGGTTTTCTTCGAGTTAATAATGTTGATAAATACTCGAATTTGACATGTTACACGATAACGTACAAGTATCGGTACATGAAATTATGTGTGAACACCTTTTTAATCGTGATTACAAGCGCAAAATGCAATTTTGGGCTGTATCTGTAATGTGATCTCCCGTAAAGTAATTTAAAGTGATTTCAAGAAAATGACAACTGATCAGAGTGGACACGATCATTCCCTTGCGATTAGACAAGAAATACAACGTTTTGAGAGTGTTCATCCATCCATATATGCTATTTATGATTTGATAGACCTCGTATCTGACGCACACGTTGCGAAACAGATTCGTGAACATGTTGTTGCAATCGAAGGTATATGTTGTAATAAATATGATTAAAAGGATTTAAATACTTTTTTTATTTTCTTTACTTCTCCTTTCGTTGGGTTAAGAATAAATGTAAATAATTCTATATTATAGATTCCTTCGTTAATAGTCATGAATGGACATTGGCTAGAGACGTTCCAGAATTACATTTAGGAATCATTGGTTCATCTGATTCAGGAAAATCTGCTTTAGTTCATAGATATCTGACTGGTTCGTTTATGCATGAAGAATCTCCAGAGGGTGGTCGTTTTAAAAAGGAAGTCTTCATTAATGATCAAAGTTATCTCTTACTAATTAGAGACGAGGGTGGAGTACCGGAATCACAAGTACACAAAAAGATATACTACATTATATAATTGATGCATTCGTATATGTATCACCCATATCATTTGGTAACATATTTTGCTTAAACATTTAACATGAATATCACTCATTTCAGTTCTCTGCTTGGATAGATGCTTTATTACTCGTGTTTAGTTTAGAGAGTGAAGAAAGTTTCTCAATAGTTTGCAGTTTCTATAATAGGATGTGTTCGTTTCGAAATATGTCAGAAGTACCAAAAATACTTGTAGGAGTACAAGGTAAAACAATATGCATTTTATTTACATTTATAGAATGTTTGTTAATGTTCAGACTTTTTATGTTTTTACAGTACACAATTATTAGCCTGATGTTAAATTATTTTTATTTCATACTGTCTAGATTCAATTAATGATTCTAATCCCAGAGTTATAAAAGATGTTAGACCACGAAAATTGGCATGCGATTTAAGATGTCCTTATTATGAAACATGTGCTATTTATGGTTTAAATGTTGAAAGAGTATTTCAAGATGGTAAGTATTCTAAAACTACATACAATCCTACATATATATTTTTTTTAATCAAATGTACTTTATAATTGATAACCTGTAGTAAGTTTATACTTTTATAGTAGGTAAATTATACTTATTTGTTATATTTTTCTTACTTCATTACTGTTATTCTTCAGTGACTTTGATGATTATTCTGAGAGTATTCTGAATATTACAGTGTGTCAAAAAATTATACAACATATATCTGCAAAGCATTATCGATGTAATGGACAACAAGCAACCGATAATGAAATTAAATATCCTGTTCCAATGATTGCAAAAAACGTACAGCTCCTTCCCAAAGACATGGAAGCAACAAATTCATCAAAACTGAATGTAAGTTATCCATTGGTTCTAATATATTAAGATAAAGTGTATTATCTAATAAATTATTTTTCCACAGACATCTGATAAAGAAGAAGATGCACGATCTCTTCATAGTAGTTCAACTCAAAATGAATCTGGAACAATAAGTGATAATTTTCATAATGCACAGAATCAGCATGGGGATCTTAGGTCTTCAATTTTAACTCCAACTACTATCAGGTTCAATTGTTGAAATATATAATTTCATTATCAAATGAAATAAAAACTAATATTCAACTCATTATGTTCTTTTATTATAGGAAATTTCGAAGAAAATCTAATATTTTTACTCCATCTAAAAAAGAAAAATATAATATGGGTGAAATGGGGGTTGGTAGAGAAATACCTGTGAAGCAAGGATACTTATTTAAACGCAGTAGCAAATCTTTAAAAGAGTGGAAAAAGAAATATGTTACATTGCTGGAAGATGGTCGATTAACTTATCACTCCAGTTTACATGTAATTATCACGTAATTCAATATTTTTAGAATACAATGGGACAAACATTATATTTAAGAGATTAACTTTTGTGTACGTATTTTTTGCCTAGGATTATATGAACGATGCTAATGGAAAGGAAATATTATTACAATACGTGACTGTGAAAGTGCCTGGAAAAACACCTAAGGGTTCCAAATCATCCAATGCTCAAGGTAGACGTTAAATTATTTAAGTTCCTTTTTTTTTTGCTCCAATCAAGTCAACTTCAATTTAAATTATATCTCAATTTTCAGAGGATAGCTTCGAATTTTCTATTATTTCATTAGAAAATAAGACTTGGCATTTTGAAGCAAATAATGCTGAAGATAGAGACAGCTGGATTTCTGCTATAGAACAACAAATATTGTCAAGTTTGCAGAATAGTGACGGGGACAAGAAGAACGAAACTGATGCTTTCAAAATGCATTGTATAAAAAATAAAGTATCGGGAAATGACGCGTGTGTAGATTGCGGTGCACCTAGTAAGTCATTTTTGCATAACTCTAAATATTTTTATATTCGATGATTCATATACATTTGATATACTCAATTATATTTTAGATCCAGATTGGGCTAGTCTAAACTTAGGTGTATTAATGTGTATTGAGTGCTCAGGAATACACAGAAATTTAGGTTCACACATATCGAAAGTTAGATCACTGGATTTAGATGATTGGTCGTAAGTGCTGTGTAACTACTAATTTTAAAAGAAAAATTATTCAGTCTAGGTGGTAATAATACTACCAATAAATGATTTGATTTTGAGGATATAATTATATAAATTCGTAGAAATATAATTTAAGTTATGCATGTATTGTTCTATGGCATAAAATAGACGTGACATTAACTTTAGCGCAGGTCAATTAAGTGTAATGTTAGCCCTTGGTAATGATATAGCAAATAGTGTTTGGGAATATTGCTTAAATGGAAAACAGAAACCAAATTCAGATTCTCCTAGAGAAGAAAAGGAGCAATGGATCAGATGGAAATATGAAGATAAAATCTTTTTACCGCCAATTAACCCAAACATTTCTTTAGGAAAATTGCTTATTGATTCAGTTTGTCGGTAAATATTCTCAAATTGCAAGTGAATTATAGTTGCATTGTTATATGTAACCCGTAGATAATTTGTTTTCTTTTGCATGGTACGTGACATAGTGGCGATATGAGAGCGTTTACATTATGCTTGGCCAGATGTAGTTACGAAGATATTAATATGTCTGTCAGTATGGAAGATTTGAGGACGCCTCTTCACTTGGCTTGTGCCACAGGGAACTTAGCTATGGCACAACTTTTAATATGGGTGTGTGTTTCTTCTTATCCCAATTATAGTATACAAACGATACAAAAAATGTTGATATACTATAATATTACATTGTTACAGCATAAAGCAAATCCACATAACTTAGACCATGAAGGACGTACGTGTATGTCATATGTACGAGCACTCGAAAGAACGCTTGATAATTCAACGGATTCTATGGAAATGCAGAAGCTTCTTGAAGTACTCGAACAAGCTACTGTTTCTGGAGTAGATGACGTAGAATCGTCTCAGTATTAAAACTGTTTATGTTATGTACTTATTGCATGCAAAGCCATGCTTTAATTAATGGCTTAGAGTTGATATAACTTTTATTAATTAACGGTACTGATACTCAGAAAAGCAACCAAAGTATGTTAAATGAATTTGAAACACAAAACGGTCTATTTCCATAAAATAGCACTCTGTATTGTGTTAAAAAAGATTTACATTGTGTATAACAGTCTGTCTCCTTTTAAATGTTGGCTATAAATTTCGTGAGAAATTTAACCACGTATTTTAATAAATATAACATACTTTGCATATATATTTGTACATTCAAAAATAGTTTGAATTAAAAATATAATTCGTATTATTATAAATATATATATATTTAACGAGGTTTAGGTCAGTGAAAGTAATGTCTAATAGTAAATTGGAGTGTACATTATCAATGACTGAGAGTACAAACACTCATAAATCTAGTTATATTTATACACAGAATACATTTAGTGTATTTGAAAAATGCTTTTATAATTTTTATTTTATTAATTATGAATTAAATGTATGATTACCTCGCAATATTTTTTTTTTTTTATTTTAGGTACTTCCCCAAAAAAGATTATAGTTTTGAATTTGCTTATCTTTATAGTTCTATGCTTTCTTCTGTTATTAATATTTTTTAGTGGAAATTGTATATTATGTACAAATTTCTGCATTACAATTTTAGTAAGACCAATACTTCATTTAAATTTATTAGATGAACAAACAGCG
Source organism: Hylaeus anthracinus (assembly GCF_026225885.1). Lineage (NCBI taxonomy): Eukaryota > Metazoa > Arthropoda > Insecta > Hymenoptera > Colletidae > Hylaeus > Hylaeus anthracinus. Next base: position 9,915,445 of record NW_026534344.1, on the reverse strand, counting down.
TTTGTGACATAATATCCTTCATCCATTACATTTGAATTATCTAAAAAATAACAAACAAACATTTGATGTTAGACACAAAATTTCACTTTGAAGATTCAATTCTTACCTTGAAACTCTACATCTACTGGAAATATAGGTAATCGGCTATAGTATTTAATTGTTGTCAATTTTGATAATTTAGACTGGGAAGAAAGTGAAATTCTCCGCGTAGTAGGAATCCTGTAAACAATGTATAGTCGTTCCTAGATACAAAATTTGTAATAAAATTATTAAACTTACTTCTTATCCCAATTATTAATTATTGAAGTGGGAAGTGGAGCATTTAAACTATAAATCGTGTTTTGATGCAAATCATGCCAATTTTGTATTGGCGATTTTTCAGAAACGTATTGATTAAAAGCACATAGAAACAGAGACCTCATATCATAGGTTGAGCATTCTAAATTATTTTGTAAAAGTAACATAAATTCTAAACATACATGAATTTGTGCCATACATATTAATCTTTTCCTGGAAACATTAAAAGAAAGTCAAATGTATGTTTCATATAACAGAAAACCATATGATTGAAGATAAAATGTATCTTTGTTACACGTACCTATAGGTATCAACTATAAATTCATCACATGACACATTTCCTAATTTGTGTTGTATATTATACAGGTCATCGACTCTTGCATTTATTAAAATATACATATAATCTCTGTACAATTTTTCAAAGCCCATATCTATAACATATTCTAATGGTAAACTACCTGACAGCAAATGTGAAATATTTTTTTGCTGATTTGGATTGGAAATAACTTTGGCGAATCTTGTTGAATTAGTCACATTTACCTAGCATGTATTAGTTGCATAATTAAAGAAAGTTTCTTTGACTATGTTTAATATGGATAGTACAAATATTTTTCATAAAAATTGATATTATACCTGAGCAAAATTCTCTTTTATTATAATATCTTCTAGTACTGTATGGATACACTTTGTCATTTCAAAATAATTCTTGTTCTCTGTAAATATAAAGAAACATATATATCATTTAACATACGAATAAATGTATATGTTTATTGCATAAGATTCACTCACTGATGAGCAATTCCCACAAAATGTCTGTAAGATCTAAGTTATATCTTAATGGAAGATTTTGTATATATTGTTCAATTTTCATATCGTTTTCTAAATATTCATTTGCAAAATCCATTTTTTGTACATCATTAATATCGTTATTCCGAAAACTATAATCTCCATTTAGCAAAAGATCTAAATTCCTTACTATTGTATTGTGTTCCTATTTTAAATAGTAAAATAGTATTACCAGGAGTTTAAGGTACTATATGAATAGTAGAAAAATTAGAATTTTAAAATACCTCTTTATATGGACTTGAGAAATCATGTGGAAATTCTAAAATATTCTGAAAACATATATTCTTTTTGTATTCCTCTATTATGTTTAAGAACTGATTTAACAACAGTAATTGTTTCCACAATTCTTTCAAAGGACTACTATTTGACCCTGTTACAACTTGAGCAACCTAGAAAGAAATACAGAATTCACATATGCAATTTATTGTAATTAAAATAAATTATTCTTACCAAATTATTTTTTGATGCTCTTGTGGGTGGATATAATGACAAACTAGAAGTATCTACTTCTATGCTCAAATTTCCCTCAAAATTAATTTTTGCATTTTTATCCCAATTAATCATTTCATCTTTTGTTCCAAATAAATCAAAAGTATTCAATGCAGATATGGAAACCTGAATATATATACAAAAGAAGTCAGTTAATGATATGAATAGATACATAATTGTCAAAAATAATTACAATACCCACATTGTGTTCCTGTACACGTGAAAGTTTCAAGTGTTGTTGAAGAATACTTGAAGAAGATTTTTTCATAGCATCAAGAGTTTCAGTACCAGCTAAACAAACTTCTATCGTGGTAAACCATTCTCCTTGAATAATTGTACCTAATAATTTACATTCTCTCTTATCCTTTCCATCGCAAAGTACAAATAGTGGTGGAAAATCATCTGTTATAGATTCAATACATGCATTCAATGCATTACTGAACCAAAGTTATATTATACTTATTATTACTAATTCTAATTCTTATATTTAGTAAATAGTGTCTAATATAATTGTTGTAAGTTTACCATGCTTCTGTTCTGCTTAATGGTAGATATGTTTCTTCTGTTCTGAACCAACTTTGTTTTACCACAATAGTACTATCCTCAAAATCAAGTTCATTGAATGAATATTTTAAGGGTGATCCAGTAATATCACATTCTGAAATGTTTATTCAAGTAAATTGTATAATCTAAATAAAGAATCTTAAATGTTATTTAATAAACTTACTATTTTCTTGATCATCATCATTACATACTGAAACATTATTCAAAGATTCCGTACATTCCTGAAAGTAAACAAAATATCAAACACACAATTAATAGGATAGATAATTTAATATTTTATATTACACATACTTGTTTATACAAAATAATACATGGCGAATCCTTGTATTCGGGAAAAAGTCGAGTCACGTAAGACAAAGAAAGTTTGTTTATTTTTATGGATGGGTCTAAAACTTTTCGTAACATCTCGAGGTCATAATCCATTATTAATCACTATTTGGAATCACAGTTTAGAAAGTAATTTTCCTGTTCTACCGAATGCGATTCTTTGGAAAAATTTGAATAATTTCAAACGTTTCATGAAAGATCTCGTTCGAAAAGGCATCATAATCCGATTATACATTGTAAGGAGGTAAACTAACATCACCATCGGAGAGTAGGTGAACTACTATATAGTTTTTCTCGTTTTTCTCGTAAATTTTTCCAAAGAATCGCATTCGGTAGAACAGGAAAATTACTTTCTAAACTGTGATTCCAAATAGTGATTAATAATGGATTATGACCTATATATATATAAATGGCCTATTTAGCTATTAAGCTGTAGCTTAAATAGAAATAGAAACGAATAAGATATCAATACAACAAATTATTAATTATATCTTATATACTATAGACTTTTATAATAATAATAGTATCAATATGCGTTGATTTTAATTCCAAGTTACCATATATGGTAAAATATTAGAATATATAAAAATATAAAATATATTTTTATTTCCTTGTAAACGAGAAAAATTACAGCCATTAGCTCATATTACTTGGTATACAATTGATAATGTCATTTGGCCCTTACTGGCGATGTGCAGTTAGCAATTATATACTTCAAATAATATAGAGTGTCCAGGTCTCACCACGTGGAGGTTGCTGCATATGGAGACTCATATCGGATGACCAGGACAAAACCAACTAGCTAATTAGCTAGTCAGTCACATCCTAGCCATCCTCCCCCGGGGTGCACTACTAAAAATTTAAAAAAAAAAAGAAAGAAAAATGATCCACTATTTACCGACATAATAAGTATTAATATTACACAAAGCTTCAGGGCCGGCGTGACCTTTTACGGGACCGAATTCAAAAATTTTGCGGAGCCTGAATTTACATTCAAATCCTACACTTGAATTTTACAACGAGGAATTATTTATTTAGAAATACTGTTACATATTATATGTTTTGTATGAGATGAATATTAAATAATAATACTTTGATGATTTTTATCACTCCTTTAAACTGAATCATCGCTACTAAAGAAATGTCTTGCATCTGTTAACGCATTAACCATGGTATCATCATTCTCTAAGAAGTTAATCAAAATCGATGCCTTTTAATTGAGTAATTTTCGTAGACCGCGGGGCCTTTCAAAACGCGCAGAACCTGCCTTGTGCCGGCCCTGCAAAGCTTTATGCAATAATTTCCATACTTAATACTAATATAGTACAACATCTTTGATAGGAAAGAGAGAATAGAAAAAATATATTTTCTCCATGTATGTATACATTGATCAATGTAATTAGTTTTCTGTTTGTCTGTCTTATCGTTAAATACTAATCGTTCCTATCAATTTGGCCGCTCAAATATATTATATAATAGCTAATATGTATAATTAAACACTGTAGTGTTTTTCTTAATTCTTATTACATTTTTCTTATAAATATATTTATAATATATATATTATAAATCTAATTGTGTCAACACATCCAGCCTACGCTGATGTCCGAAGAAGTGAGGGAAGAATTTTTGAAGCATAAACTGAAACATACTAAACAGAATTTGATGAAGTTTGGTTTTTCAGATACGCCAAGTTCAAGTTCTATATTGAATTAATTATTACCATTCCTCTTGGATATGAATATTAGGTTTCGCTTCCCAACTTTTTACATTCCACTTCTCGATCCTAAACATGTATAAATATATACACTGTATACTCTGCAATACAAACTTATTCAATGGATTAGGATACATTTACAAATCGATATATGAAAGCTGCAAAGAATATTTTATAGTATAAACGTACACATATAAGTTACTCGATATCAAAATCATTGTCAATCGTGGTGAAATTGAAATAGAAAGATGTTCAATTTAAATTTTGAGTTTTCGAAACACGAATATTTTGAAAATAAATTTAAATAAAAAATGAATTGCGTCTTGATGCCAAGACAAAAAAAAGCTTAAAAGATTGACAGTATTAATTTATAATAATTTAAACAAAAGTGAGAAACGACAATATGTTAATCTAATTCGAACGTACTCTTAGTTGAAATAAATAACAAACACGCGTAATGTCAATCCTACTCAAAGTTTTCCTATCAATACGAAGCATGGAATTGCATTTGTGTACTCTTTATACTATTTATAATGTAAATTTCAATATAAATTTGCAGATATGATTAAATGCGCTTTATAGCGGTATTTCTGTTGACGAGCAATGGTTAATAATTCGCCGCGGTTACCTGTAACAGAAAAAAACATATATTATTCTTTATTCTTTAAACATTAAAAAAAACCCGTATACGGACTTGTGCTTCTTCTCTTCTGTTGTTGCCTTAACTAAATATATGGAAGTTATTTTTTAACGGACGCGATTTGTCATGTACGCAACACTAATAGCAAACGCGATTCATAGTTATTCGCAACACTACCCTGAAAGAAGACGCAAAAAATACTACTTGAAAATATATAAATTATTTCAAATCGAACGCGATTTATCAGTCGCAACACTAACAGCAATCGCGATCGATGTTTATGCGAAACACTACCTTGAAAGAAAACGCGGAAAGTACTGATCAAAAGCAATCGCGAGGTGCGTCATTATTCGATACACTAATCTATTAAATATAAAAGAAACAAATCGCGTGCACCAAGTAATACGAATCTCTAATTAAAAATCTACTGCAACCATCTCAGGCTGTAGAGAAACATAGTGGCAGCCACTTTGGCTGCTTGGTAATTCTTGAAGTGATGATGGTGTCAAATTTTGGGCTTTTTATATGACGAAATACTAATTCAAAACGCGTGAATTTACAACAAATCGGTCGCGATTCATTTATACGCAACACTAATAGCACTCGCGGCTGATCTTTGTACGCAACTCTACCCTGGAAGAAAACGCGAAAAATACTAATCAAAAGCTAAATTGACTCTAAATACTA